>NC_081409.1:571360310-571665689 GCF_030272615.1 Cryptomeria japonica | reverse complement strand
TAATGGGAAACACGCGCGTACGCATTTTTGACTTTTTAGGCTTGGAAATAGGCCTGGATGACAAAGCTACGGATTGGAAGTTTGATTTCCCTCCATTTCTCTCATTTTTGACGTGTTTTTATTTTATCAACTTGGTTTATCGACTTTGTCATCATCAGGTTTACACTTCATAAAGTGGGTATTTCTAAAATTGCCACCATATTTTCACCCATCTTCTGAGCTTTCTAACCATATAATTTTTTTTCAATTTGAACAACAATAACATATTATTATTGAATTTCTTTTACTAGTGTCTCCATAGTTCTCACAGACATAGGTGCACCATTTTTTGAATAACTTTTGATATACGTATCCAAATTTTAAAAAAATTATATATTATTGTAGTGCACTTGATTCTTTACAATTTAAAAAAAAAACAATTGTATTTTTGATTTGTTTAGTGCAACTTATGCTTCACGCATGAACATGTACCGAATTTTCAGGATGTGCTCGATTGGAAAAATCATTAAAAAAAAAATACTAAACAAAAAATTACAAAAAAATACACATATTATTGTGCTCACTCTTAACTATCTTTCTGCTAAAGGATTTGTCAAAATACTAAATCTAACTATGACTTTTTTGATGCGCACGTCAGACACTATGTTATGTTTTTCAGAAAAAAAAGGGTCAGTTTTTCGTGCGTGAAGGATTTGACCCCCTTAATCTTATCCAATTTTGAAAAAGTTTAGTAGTTTGGAAACTAGATTCAGAGTACTACAATATTTGTTGTTTGATTATCTTCATATCTTGAGTGGATGACTTTCAAATTTTGCCTCTAAGTTCAGGTTCACCTGATTTCAGAAAAAAAGTGTCCACTTATACCCCCCTTTTTGACCACCATCTTTGTGCACTTACCCATTAATTCAAATTAAATGCTTAAACTTGCTACAAACATAAATAGAGCGATATTTTTAATTAACGATTAATCACATAAAGGAAACCTATTTATTTTAAATCTCTCAATTACTAATGCGTAAATGAACACATTAAATCGAACTAAATACTTAGTATAAAATACTCAATTTTTTTACCACACGCAAGGCACGCAAACCAAGAAAACCAATCAAATATACAAAAAGAAAACCCAAACAAAAAGGGAAACCGATGGACCATACATGACGCTCAATTGATCATGGCTAAGGCAAGATGAGGGTTTTACGACCACCTTATCCAATTCTAAGGATGGAAGAGGTATACTCAACCCTGCAAATCTTGATGGAGACGAACCTCGCACCTAGGTGGTACTGTACCTACAATCTCCTGCAACCATGAGTCACGCAAGCATATATATATATATATATATATATATATATATATTTCAATGAAGGCATTAGCTCAAGATTTATAACAAGAATTAGGGAAACAATTAAAATTACACAAGAATCAATGCGAAAGAACAATAACAGGTACGCACAATATTCATATTATATAATCTACAACATTACATAATGGTTAATCAACCATCCAATAATGCCACATAGAAAAAGTCAACCAAGGTCAAATTGGTTTTTACAAATCCGACTAGGGTAGGGGCACTACATTCTCCCCCCCTAGGCCCTGACTTACTCTCGGAAGTCGTAAGGCTAGACGAAAAAACATGCAACACGTATTAGCCCTGAAACTCATTTAACAATATAAATTTGCACCTATGAATCTTTTTGTAGATAAATGAAACATTATTGCTAAAACCTCTAAGAATGTCCTTATCCATAGGCAAGATACCTCTAAAGCCATACACTTCTTTAAAATATTCTAGGAATTATCCACAATCATATCAGGAAAACAAGAATTTTCTTCCTTTCATTACACCAATCAAAGCATTAAAAGAGGTAAACAACAATTCCCATACTCATTCTACCAAGCAAGACAAGAAAACATGCCATCATGATCAATTTCTTTTACCATTACATCTTTTTAGAAAGCTTTACCACATAAAACTAGCTTCAAATATCACTTTCTACAACCAAGTTAACATTTCAATAAATAGGAGCAATGTAAATAACTCAGTTGTTTACACTTTCCAGGCATATAAGAACTTTTCCCAATGACTATGTCCCATAACATAGTGACAAGTTAACACCATTCAATCCATGATTACACATATTAACCATCAACATAAGTGGATTGCACAACACAAAAGGCCATGTGTGAGCATGTCTAATGCTCGGTCAAGGATAACATGCATGATCAACAGCTCTATGCCTGATCTTAGAGAAAATAACATGATCATAAATATCCAACATCTCACTCAAGGGATTTATCATGCTAGGGTACACCATAGCGGTGCTACCTTCCATACAAGACCCTCGTGAACATCCCTTGTTGCATAAGGTGTTTAACCTCCAAGAGATAGTCACAACTCATAGGTAGGTAGTGGATCCTAGCTGTCTCACAGCCTCACATACCCCCATCCTCAAGGTTCCCTATGTCTACTTCCTTGTATACACTCATCCAAGACTGTCTCCTACATTCTTGGAGAGGAATTCACATTGCAACACAAGACTAGCATGCGAAAACAATAAGGATAAACCAGTTTAGCCACCAAAGTACAAAAGAACAAAGATAATAATCGTCAATTCCAACAGTAAGGCAAGAATATAATTTCGGAATTTGCAACATCAAATCAAGTAAGCAAAAGATCACAAGATCATGGCTAAACCTTCAAGGTCAAAATAAAATGAATTGCTGGCCTGCAAGGAAATAATAAATAAAAATATCATAAGTGCACATAACATCACTATGTGACTAGCATCTAGCCACCAACGAGGAAGGAAGGAACAATCGTCTAGCTATTGTAGTAGCTCATCATGTGGTGTGGCCTAGTCACACATCCACATGGCATGGAAGTGTGCTCCTCGAAATCACCTTGCATCATGTTGTCACACAACATGGCTCTACCCTAAACCTATCAGTAGGCCGCATGGCAATGTCTACTACATCCCGCATCATCTCTTAGCACGACATGGCAATACTCCAAGTGGAAAAGGCACACAATGGACATATCTTGCATGGTAGTGTACCTCATAGAAAAGGGCACACTGAGGTCACACCCCACATAGCGACAGTCCTCTCAGGATACCCACCGTAAGCCAGAGGTATACATGGCTAAGGTCTACCCATAAGTCTACCAACACTAGTCAATTGGCAGCTCATGTAAAAAAATAAAAATAACATACCTTTCATGAAGACAAGGTAAAAGATCCTCCAATAAAACCATCATTCTGCTCAAGAACTGACATCAATATGCTCAAATAAAGGATAGGAATAGGCTGGCACACATGAACCTTGTAAATTGGTTCATCACAAGGGAAAGTATTGAGTACACCTAAAATGTAGTTTCATTATGTAACTATATTTTTCCTTGAAATAGAGAAGCTAAAGTCGCTTTGCATCAATATTACTTGTACATCATTCCATACTATTCAAGTATGTTAGGATTCCCACAGATACTAAGAGGGGGGGTGAATCAGTATCTAACCGGTGAGTAGAATTTCTTATCTTAAAACATGCAGAACATATTATAATTGTGTACCGGTATGCAAGAAATAATGCAATAAACATAATTAAAAAAATCCACATGAAAAGCACACCATGACACAAGGATTTAATGAGGAAACCTGATGTGGGAAAAAACTTAGTGGTATTTGTGACCCACAATATCCACTTACTGGCCAATAAGAGAATATTACTTACAAGAGGGGCCTGCACATGCAGGAAGGCCAATTGCCTAGAGCTCACTGCTCAATGGGAAGTCTCATTGACTTACAATGTGGATTTAAACAAATGCAATATCTTGTATTGCTTTACAATAGCATCTATAATGCCTGATTCAGTACCGGTTGCTGCTCTACTTCTTACATAAACCCTTTAACCTATATTTCGCATAATAGGTCTGCATTAATATTTTTCCCTTTCACTTACATCACTTTTTTTTTCTTTTTTTTTTCTTTTTAAAATGTCTACAATGATCTTTCTTATATATAAGAGTCATTTTACAACATGCCAAGTCGACTTACAAATTTTTTACAATAATAAACAAAATATAATATAACAAAATCCTATCAGCCTCTGTGCCGGTATACTTCCTTTCTTTGTGTCGGTGCCGGTGTCCTGAGTGCCGGTGTAGAGTCTGATTGTTGATGCCGGTGAACTATCATGCCGGTGTAATGCCTTGTCGGTGCCATAGGATTGTAAGGTTGCCATCAATGACAAAACCTTCAATCACCTACAATGTCTCATTGGAGTGTGCATATGCCAACAAAGGAATGGTGACTTCTAATACTACCCCTTCACATACTGACTTATCAACAACCCATGGGTTGGCACTCAGTAAGGAAACAAATAAGCAACATCACATAAACAGTATGGTTTCCCCATACTCATAAGCAAACTTATCCTCCATGGTTGATTACTTCACCATCCCATGGGCACACACATCAAGTACGGGTTTCTTACAACACACATAGTATAGCACCATCATTGGTTTACTCACATTTACGGGGGTACCTTTCATTGCGCTATCATCTACTCATGAAGGGTTTTAACTATGCTTTCCACATGAATAACTGAATCAAGTTTATCCTAGATGCAAGTATTGAAATTAATAAACAATAGAAAATTACATAAGGAAATAACGTCATTCCGATATCTTTCTCAAATTCCACTAAGAATTTGCATTCACATTACTAACTATGCAATTTTCTTTTCCAAAGCGAAAAACTTTCTTCTTTCAATTAGAAGCCAAAATCAACATACAATTTCATATTCGTTATAAAAATTCTTCTTAAATCACCGCATTCTTAATAGCATTTCAAAAAATAAACCTTATAATTTAGGCAAGAGGAGGAAGAGAGAGTTGGAAAATCATCTATTTCCTATGAATACACAAGATCAACAAGATCACACTATATACTCAGATATAAGTCTATCATTTTAGTTGCACGGTTTTCATTTCACTATCTTTTTAGGAAGATGCCAAAACAACCTAACATGACATTTCCAATTATTATGGTTGCAATAGAATGTTCCAGTTTTCCAAACAAGAAATCAAGACAGACAATCTTTCAGTAATAGAAGACCTCTTGAGAACACTCACTATCCCTAATTTTATACAAAAACATATCAAAATCTGCAACCTATCATTGAAAATCAAAATATGACAAGAAGGTAAATGAGGAGCTATCAACTAAATCACACACATTAATGCATACACATCAAACAAGTCTTTCATTTGCACCTTCTAAACACAATAAGGCAATTATCTATATCCAAAGGCAAGTTAAATGAAGCATTACTAAAATAGGTCCTAAATCAAACTGGTTTGAAGAAGCACATGAAATGATCTTTCGTGGAACACATTAAGACACTCTCAAAACTACTATAACATGTTCCATTTTGATACTTATCTTACAAACAAGATAATTCCACATAGCAACAATTCACCTATTAATGCACATTACTAAAGATATAATTTAATTATGTTACTCCTATGGAGAATTCTTTAATGTAAACATACAATTTTTTCTCAATAACCAATATAACCTTCAAACCAAAGCCCTTTTATAATCTAAAAACACGTAAGCATTATAAGGCTCACAAAAGGGCTCAAGCAATCACAACCTTTCTCTTGCAATAAGAAAACTCAAATAAGAGATAATTACCCATATCAAAACATTTTAATCTCTAGAGAGAGAGAGGAGGAAGGGTCATACTCATTCAATTTACTACAGAATAAGCATTTAATATTTGCCATACTAGTCCCTCAAGCGAACAACACTAAGCTAGATCAT
The DNA here is from genome assembly GCF_030272615.1 of Cryptomeria japonica. Lineage (NCBI taxonomy): Eukaryota > Viridiplantae > Streptophyta > Pinopsida > Cupressales > Cupressaceae > Cryptomeria > Cryptomeria japonica. The sequence continues at coordinate 571,659,858 of NC_081409.1, read as the reverse complement.
AACCATAAACAAGCACATTTCGTACTTTTAGATTCAAGACAACACTAACCAACTCAACTAGACTAGTCCAAAGAGTACAACGAATCAATAAGGAAAGTACATACGACTATCTTTCAGAATAAGAGAAATCATAGAGCAAGACATCAATAGGCAGACAAAACTCATGAAATCACTCCAAAGCACCCACATCAAGAAGGTGAAAACAGGGCGTGAACACACATGTTACACACAAGTAGGGTCTGCTCAATCACACTCACACAACAAGGAGGAAAAGCATACAACATAAGGCAGATACACCTCACACCAACTAAGGTCACAAGCGAAACCAGAGATCCTAGTGTTGCAACATGGGCTCTGATACCAAGTGTAATGCCCCGCCAGGAAACCCTGAAGGGACAGGGCTAAAATGCACCAATGGAGCGCAAATATTTTTTTTTAATACATAATAAGACACAACATTATGATACATTGAGTTATCTAAAGCTTCAATAATATAGTGGAAGGCTAAACAACCTAAGGAGTTTCCCAACATGATTATGTATCTTAACACCTAACTCAATTCGCAACATTTGATCCAATTAAGCAGGACATCTTAATTACATGTTATTACTTGAAACATGGATTAAATTTGTTCACTAAATTAACGTTATAGAAATTAGGAAACATTCATCTATTATGGTTGAAGACGAGGCTAACATGAGGAAATTTACCCATCGAAGTTAAAACATAGATCACATGTAAATTCATCCATGAAGGTTAAAGTATGGTTAACTTGACGAGTCCATCCATTTTAGTTATAATATAGCTAATATAACGAAGTTCGTTTATTAAGGTTAAAATGTACATAACCAAATGGGTTCATCCATTATAGTTATAATATAGTTAATAAGGTGAAGTTCATTTATTTAGATTGAAATGTAAATAACCAATGAGTTCACCCATTATAGTTAACGTAATTGCTAAGAAGATGAAGTTCATTTATTAAGGTTAAAATGTAAATAACCAAATGAGTTCATCCATTACAATTGAAATATAACTATTAAGATGAAGTTCATTTATTAAGGTTAAAGTGTAAATAGCCAAATGAGTTCATCCATTGTAGTTAAAATATTTCTAAGAAGATGAAGTTCATTTATTAAGGTAAAAATGTAAATAACCAAATGAGTTCATCCATTGTAGTTAAAATATTGCTAAAAAGATGAAGTTTGTTTATTAAGGTTAAAATGTAAATAGCCAAATGAGTTCATCTATTATATTAGTTATCCATTCATTACGTTCAATTTTGCATTAAACTCATACCATGCATCTTGTTCCAAAATGCTCTAATATCATCATAACTATGAGGTCTTTTCATGCATACTTATTTACATTAACATTAACAGGGTACATTCCTTCATGATCCATTAATTGCATTTAAAAGATGACTACATACATGCATTACAATAATTCTCATCCAATCCACTTATACATTCTATCAAATTATCATCCATACATGCTAACACTATCCATGAAACATGAGAGACAAAAGCATCACATAACACAGAAATGATCTTGGAGTTCACCCCTAGAGGGCTACATCTCTGGGTCTACTCAACTGGAGGACCCCTCTAGTAATTAATTAAGTTATAGCTACATAAGGTTCATGTCATTTACATTCCTGCCTTTTAGGCGAACAACGACCAATATACAAATGACCACTTTGATCAATAAATCCTAAATGATCCCTACATAGAAACTGATCCCACTGAGCATATTAAAAGCTAATACAAGGGTCTCTTGTCTGATGGTACTCTAACTAGGATACTGACCAACCTAGGGCCAACCACAATTCAACCAGATGATAGGGTCTAAACAAACATATCCAGGTATTGCCATTACTTTAAACAAAAGAGAATACAAAAATTTGAAACTTGCAACAGCAATAACCGGAAAAATACAATCTTTTCCCAAATTGATTTAAACATTTAAATGTTGATCAAGTTTTCTAAATGATATAAGTTGTTTTTGGTTTTCTACCTCATCCAGGTTCATATGCATCAAGACATAACATAAATACATCCTTACGAGTTTTTTTTTTTCAACCAAGTTCCCATGAATGTAAAGCATTAATCATCTAAATATGTTGTTTAATCCTTAGATAAACATCATTGACATACTGGTTTGGAACAATACTCTGAATCCCCTTGCATATATTTAAAACAATTTTGCCATCCGAAAATATTAAATAGCACATATATATCCCAATATATACCTAAGTTAATAAAAATTAACAACTGAACATCAATTATTTATTCATTAGGGATATACGCTATAAAGAGACCAATAATTAATATTATATATTAATAGATAAATTATCTAAATTAATATATATTTATAATATACATTAATCCATAATGAATAATTAATATATAAAAGTAATATATATTAATTAAAGTTTAATAATATCAAAACATATTAATTTAAATTTTAATATATTTATATTATTATTATTATTTTTGTTTAAACTAAAAAAATTATAATTTAAAAATAACATGGAGGGCGGCAAACCCTTGGGCAGCCGTGGGCCCACCTCCCATCATGGGAGTGGGGGTGACTGTGCCCTAGCCATCAAGCCTACGGCCACCAAGGTTGACGCAAACCCTCGACCTCCACTCACAGTGGAGCTGGGGTCTCTGTGGCCTCCGTGGGGGTCACAGAGCCTTCGACCTCCACCTTGTGGAGTGGGGTAGTTACAGCCACTCACGTGGACGCAGTCCCTTCGCTTCCACATGATGGACGCAGGGGCTATGCGGGAGGCGGAAAGGGGAGGGGCATGGGTTGAGCTTCGGTCCCCCCCCCCCCCCCCCCCTTCCGAAACCCCAAATTTTTCTTTTCTTCCCCCCCTTTTTGTTTTACAATTTCGATTTAATTTTTTTTTTTGAATAGAAATATAACGATATTTCAAAAAACGTAAACCCCCATTTTTTTTTCACAGTTTCAAAACTATTGTTTATATTTTATTTCATTTTTCTAGAATGACCAAGAATACCCAAAAATTGATTTTACAACTAAACCAACAAACCCACAAGATTAAAATGGCTAAAACCCCCCAATTCCTTTCATTCACAATCCCATATATTTTCCAGATTGTTAAAAAAAATAACAATATGAGAAATTTTCCCAACAAGACCATGATTTTCATTCATAAAGGTTTAAAACAAGAAATCTTCAAGAAAAGCCATTCCTTTTCTTTTGAAGAGACAAACCCAAAATCTCAAGAAACCAAGAGATGCATTCGAATCCTACCTCATTTCGCATTCCTGGCAAGATTTTGAAGATGAGCCCAACCTGTAGCTGTAGAAAAATCCATCCTTCCAAAATCCCCAATTTCTCCATCCAAATATATATATATATATATATTTTTTTCCAAAAGAAAATCAACCAACCCCCAAAATATTTTTCCAACCTAGGTTAAAAGAATGAAATTTTGACCTAATTTTCTAATTTCGAATTTAAACACTTTTTTTAAATAAAAAATAAAAATAATCATTCTTTTCAACTATTCAAATAATCTAACTTGCTTTTCTAATTAAAATTAAAATGCTTCTCTCTTATTTAATTTTAATTTTCTCAATATTAACTAAGCTCACATTTATGTTTCACAATATTGATGAGGATAAAATATTTTAATTAAATTAAATTCCCAAAATCAATCTTTCACACTATATCAAATATACATATAAATTAAACTTGCTTTTCTACTGAAAATTGATTTTCTTAAATAATAAAAATTAACCTTTCTTTTTCCAGAATGCAAAAGAGATTAATTTATTTCTATTTCAAATAACTTTAAATCTTTCCTTTTTAAAACGCATAAACTAATTAAATTCATTATTTAAAATTAACCATTAAATTAAACTCGCTACAAACATAAATAAAGCAATCTTTTTAATTAATGATTAATCACATAAAAGAAACCTATATATTTTAATTCCTCAATTACTAATGCGTAAATGAACACATTAATTCAAATTAAATGCTTAAACTTGCTACAAACATAAATAGAGCGATCTTTTTAATTAACGATTAATCACATAAAGGAAACCTATTTATTTTAAATCCCTCAATTACTAATGCGTAAATGAACACATTAAATCGAACTATATACTTAGGATAAAATACTCTATTTTTTTACCACACACAAGGAACGCAAACCAAGAAAACCAACCAAATACATGACAAGAAAACTCAAATGAAAAAAGAAACCAATGGATCACACACGACACTCACTTGATCATGGCTAAGGCAAGACGAGGGTTTTACGACCACCTAATCCAAATTCTAAGGATGAAAGAGGTATACTCAACCCTGTGAATCCTTATGGAGAGGAACCTCGCACCTAGGCGGTACTGTACCTGCAATCTCCTGCAACCATGAGTCATGCAAGCATACATACATACATACATACATATATATATATATATATATATATTCAATGAAGGCATTAGCTTGAGATTTATAAAAAGAATTAGGGAAACAATTAAACTTACACAAGAATCGATGTGAAAGCACAATAATAGGTATGCACAATATTCATATTATCTAATCTACAAGATTACATTATGGTTAATCAACCATCCAAGAATGCCACATAGAAAAAGTCAAACAAGGTCAAACCGGTTTTTACAAAGCCAACTAGGGTAGGGGCACTACATTTTGTGAATGACTAATACAGTGATGGAGGATTTCAGGGACTTTGTTCACTCCAATCATCTCTATGATGTTATTCCCAAGAATGGGCAGTTTATGTGGACTAATAGAAGAGCCAATTTCACTAGAATTTCTGAAAGGCTTGAAAGCTTTTTTGTAGGAGAGTTTTGGGTTGATTCAAGTTTCTTTCTTGAGTCTAGCATTCTTCCCCTGTCTCTATCGGACCATTTCCTGGTGCAATTAAGGTTGTTCGAAGAGGGTGGCAAGAAGAAGGGCAACTTTAAGTTTCTCTCTATGTGGTGGAGGGACAAAAATTTTCTTCCTTGTCTTGAAAGGTGGTGGCAGGAGAGCAACTATTTTGTTGGAACCCCAAGTTTCTGTTTTATTCAGAGGTTGAAATTTGTCAAACATAAAATTAAAGTATGAAATGCTGAATCTTTTAAGAATGTTCTTGTTGAAAAAAAGAGAATTGAAGTAGAGTTGGAACAGTTGAATGAAAAAATGATAGCTTTGGGGATGTCAAATGTGGACTTTGACAGAGAGAAATTGCTTAAGAAGGAACTGACAAAAATCTTGTTAAGAGAAGAAATTTACTGGAGGGATAAGTCTTGAGATTTGTGGATTAAAGAGGGGGATGCCAATACCAAGTTTTTTCATGCTTCGGTTAAGGTGAATCGAGCTAGAAACAAAATTGATAGAATTTGGGATTTGGATGACAATTGGCATTCTTCAGTTGAGGATATTGAGGACATAGCTGTCAAACACTTCAAACATATTCTAGGGGAAGATGATGGTTTAAGTTCAGATCCTTCTTTGTACATGTTAGATGCAATTGATAAATCTATTTCTGATGTGGATAATAAGTTTCTGATGAGCCCATTCTCTGTCATAGAGGTCAAAAAATCCACATTCAATTTGCACCCAAACAAGGCCTCGAGACCAGATGGGTGGACTATGGATTTTTTCTAGAATTGTTGGAATTTTATGGGGGAAGACATTTGGAGAGTTGTTGAAGATTTCCAGAAAAAAAGGAAAATTTGTCAAGGAATTGAACAACTCCAACATAGCATTAATTCCAAAAAAATAGGATTGTTGTTCGATGGCTGACTTTCATCCAATATCTCTTTGTAACTCGGTTTATAAAATCATTTCCAAATCTATGGTGAATAGGTTGAAGAGTTTGATGGACAAAATCATTTCGCAGGAACAACATGGTTTCACTCCTGGCCGTGAGATCACTGATAGCATTATTTTGACAACATAAATTATTCATTCAATGTGCCAATCAAATTTGAAAGGTATGATTATTAAATTAGATGTTAGTAAAGCATATGATCAGGTTTCATTGGCCTTTTTGTCAGCTACTCTAGCTAAGTATAGATTTGATAAAAGATGGGTGGATTGTATTATGCACTGTTGCTCATCGGTCAAATTTTCCATTATTGTAAACAGGTTTGTTTGTGGTTTTTTTCAAACTACTAATGGGTTAAGAGAAGGGGATCCTTTGTCTCCTTTTTTGTTTGTTCTGATGGTGGAGGTCTTGGGTATAAATATCAACAAGTTGGTCAGATTAGATCAATGGTAGGGTATTAAAATCCACAATAGTTTATGTCCCATTTCTCATTCGCAATTTACGGATGATACTTTTTTATTTGGCGTGGCCAATGAAAGAGAAGCTAGCACAATCAGAATGGTTCTTGATGCCTATGAAAAAGGTTTGGTTCAATGTATGAATAAGCAAAAATCCATGGTTTTCTTTATCAATGTTGAAAGGAGTGCTCAAAATAAAATTTTGAAGATTTTGGATTTTGCTCAAGGTGATTTCCCAATGAAATATTTGGGAGTGCCTTTATTCGTGGGGAAGATAGATTTAAAAACTTTGGGAAGATGTCATTAATAAATATCATTCCAAATCCTCATTATGGAAGAATAAGTGGCTTTTGTAGGATGGCAGGATTTAGATGATAAAGTCAGTTCTTTTGGCAATTCCCACCTACTATATGTCTTGTTACAAATTGACAAGAAGAGGTGCAATGGCTATTGATGGTCTTCTCAAGAAGTTTTTATTGGAAGGCACTAAAGAAGATAGGAAAATACCTTTAATCCATTGGGATACAACTTGTCTGTTGAAAGAGGAAGGAGGGGCTGGTTTGAGAAAGATGAATCTCCAAAATTTGGCATTAGGTGCCAAATTAGCTTGGAAGATGTATAAATTTCCCCATAAGGGTTGGTGTAAGATTATGTCTTGCAAATATCTAGACTCATTGGAATCAAAAATATTTTTTACAGTTGCTAACTCTCAAGGAGGATCCCAGATTTGGAAATTTATCTAGGAGAGTAGGAAGATTATCACTGATTGTCTTTCCTAAAAAAATAGAGATGGAAAGAAAGCCAAATTCTGGTGAGATTCTTGGAACGGTGAAGTGTCATTGGCTGAGCAATTGTGGGACCAAGATTGGGTTAATAAGGTGGAGGTTGTTTTAGGTATATATGTGGTAGACTACGTTGCTAGTGTCGATGCCCATTCAAATCTTGTCTAACAGAAAACTGTTGGTGATTGGCATGTGGGAAACAATAGGAAAATAACAAATATTTTGCATAATCGAAGGACTTTCTTATTAGAGGAAGCAGACAAGCTTATATGGTCAGCTGCCAAGTCAGGGGAATATATGGTACGTCTGGGTTACAAGCTTCAGCAAAAGAGGGAGAAAGATATCAGATGGCCTTTGACTCTATGTTGGGATAAGAGAGTTTTACCTAAGGCTAGCGCATTCCTCTGGATTTCTATTCATGGAAGGATTTTAACGAGTAACAGGTTAAAATCAATTGGAATTTCAGGGCCTAGCAGATGTGTGATGTGTAAGATGAATGAAGAGACCTCTGAGAAAATCCTTTATGGTTGTCCATTCACCACTGTCTGCTGGAATTGGCTTCTGGAGATGTTGCAGTTTCAAACAGTTAGTAGCCCCTCATTCAAATATTTTTTAATTTCATGGCCGATTCAAGGGAGATTTTACAAATGGGGAATTCTATGGGTAGTTGCACCATCCTTGGTGGCTTGGCATTTGTGGAAAGAATGTAACAAATGGATTTTTAGAGAAGAAGTTATGGTAGCAGATGCTCTCATTGAAAAAATGAAAGGGGCTATTGAAGAAACAATTAATGGAAAGGTTCAGGGCAAGAGTTTCATATTTTTTTCCAGATGGGATATGGAAATAGAGAAAAGGTGGTGTTTGAAATAGAGTAGTAATCATAGAATGATAGATAAAAAAGAAAATAGAACTGATGCAAGATGGATGCCTCTGCCAACATGATGGATGAAGTTGAATTTTGATGGAGCAAGTAAAGGGAATCTTGGTCCTACTGGCATTGGGGCCATAGTTAGAGATGATCAGGGTGATTTGATTGGAGCATTATTGGGACCAACATGTATAGCTTCCAACAATATTGCAAAAATCTCAGCGCTTGAGGAAGGTTTGAGAGGGGTGACTAAACATGGAATCTCGAAGGTGATAATTGAAGGAGATTCCCTTATAATTTTGAACAAAGTTAATAAGAGTGCTTTCATAGATTGGAGATTGAATTCATGGATTCCAAGGATTAAATATCTCCTAAGCCAATTGTTGGACTATCAATTCCTTCATACATACTGAGGAGGCAATAAGGATGTGAATATATTGGCAAATCTAGGGATTGTACAAGCTCAAACATGTATATTTTCTTGGGATACTGTTATTACGAGGCATTTGGCTCAAATTTTGGATTTAGACAAGGAGTAGATCCCCAAACAAGGGGTCAGATAAACAAGAGATATAGTAATGATGGACTGGGGAGTTGAGTTGTCTATTCTTTCCAATTGGTAAGTGTTTGATGGCAAGAGTTGATCGGTCGATAGCTTGCGAGGTGTATATTGTAGTTGTTTGATCTCATTTTATGACTTGTTGGAGATAGATGTTGACCAAGAGTACAATTCCTTGATGGTGGATTGTGTGTTCTCCTTATTTTTTTGACACGATTGTCTACAGAGGCAACAAAACCTTATCATTTCATAGGTCGAGGAATATGCTTGGTACTTTCTAGAAAAAATATGTTTTTTCAATAAGTAGAAGCTTCTCTTCTATCTTTTACCAGTCATTTGGAATGGTAAGATGGTTCACCATTTTGGTCTGAGCTACATGTGCCAAGAAGAGACACTGTCTGGATAGTGTGAGTGACTCTTTGTCATAGATGTAGAAGGGAAGGCCGTGATCAAGGCAATTGTAGAGGATGCTCTCAGCGATGAAGACATTGGTGTGATGGTTTCATATATGAAACCATTCTTTGTCTGCTCATGGACATCCTCCCTTCAAAGGAAGCATGTGTAGAAATATTTCTTGGTTTGGTTCGAGAAGTAGATGTAGATGCAGTTGGTAGTGTTGTCATGGAGCTGGAGGAGGAATGGGCAAGCATTCTAGGTCCTTACTTTAATCCAGTGATGTTCCTTTCTGAAGCTGAGGATTCAGACACAGAAGGGGAAGATCGGAAGGTTGCTGCCTAAAAAGTTTGTAGCTCCATCAGCTCTTTTAGCTCTATTGGGAAAGTCTGATGCACCTTGGGTTTGGGTGATAGGGGGCAGAATATCTCTAGGGCTACTCACCTATGGGCTTCAGGTCTATCTTGGGCAGAGATGCCACCTCTACCATGGAACTCTCTCATGTCAAAATAGTTTGGCCGCACATTGAGGAAAAAATCACATTATACTTTTCTCAAAAAATATAATGGTACCTCATTATTATTACAAGGTGGATTCTTCATCTGCACATTGGTACACCAATGTATGGGAAACCTCTTTGTATTAAGAGGTAAAAAATCACTATTTTTCGGATCAACAAAAATGACACATATTTGTTGTTTACTAATATTTTTGTTTTTCACTTCCTCGTATGATAACCCACTAGCATAGTATTGATGACACGTCCGTATAGTTTCCCCATTTTGTAATTTGTGTGGAAATGGTTGTGGTACCACTAGCTAATGTTTCTAGGCTAGTGGTGAGGGATTTATGATGCTTAAGCTTGTTTTCCATTTGGAGGAATTGATTATGTGTTGAATTGATGTTTTGTCACTGATGTCAACACTAGCTATTTTGGATGCTTTACCGGCACCCTTCTAGTCCCGGTAGGTTGAGTAGTTTCTGGTTGGTTTGGATCCCGCATGATCTAGTATGCTTCGATATGGTTTGGTTATGGAATTGGCTTATTCATGATACTCATGTTCATATTCAGTCAATTAGTTTTGGTCTGATGATCAGATGCTATCATGTTTGCTTAGAAGCTTGATTTGTTGTTTCGGCGAGGGTTTCACCGGAAGATCTTTTAATGAAGATCTTTGAAGATATACATAAGTGGTGTTGGTGTAGCTTATGGTATGGTTTTAAGATTTTGATGATGATCATGTTCGAGACTTGGTGGATGGAGATCATTGCTATAGCTTGTGGACCTATATTGGGTCCTGGTTGATCTAGTTTATGGACTGACTTAATGTAACGTGTGGATTGGACCTCTCGATGTATTTATGGGATGTCTTATGTGTTGGATATTATTTGTTTGGTCTAAGGACAAAAAGTTTTGTAATTATGTAATTGGTTTATTGTTTGGTGGATGACCTGATTGTTTATGGTTGAGGGTTTGTATATATAGATGTAAGATCTCATTGTAGATTAGATATATGAGAATGAGATTAGGATATTATTTGTGCGAATAATGTAATATCATTCAGGCAGAGGATTTGGTCGATCATTGGTGATCAAGTTGGGTTTATGTAAGAGGATTTAGTCCTCCGGTATTGAGCTTAACTGGAACTATACTCAAACATAGGATATGCTATCATTCCATTTCATTCATTCTTCCGGATTGTAGTCTAGATTTTTATGTAGTCAATGAGACTCCATTTGTAATGAGCAATGTGCTCTAGGCTATTAGCCTTCTTGTAAGTGTAGTCCCTTCAATTATAATTCAGACTTACTACAGAAGTATTATTTGACTCTGGGTAGACTTCCCACCATGGTTTTTCCCTTTATCGGGTTTTCCATGTATAAATATTGGTGTCATGTGGATGGTATTTATTCTTTGATTATTGTTTATGCTTAATTGGTTTAACTGCTATTTCGGTATTCGGTTTAATAATTCCGGTTTAATGTTTTGGGTTCCGGTATTAAAGTTTTAATTGCTAAATGTTTTGGTAATCTATGACTACTAATTCACCCCCCCCTCTCAGTTGTCTTCCAGTTATTTGAACTGTCTAAGAATTGGTATAAGAGCTTTGGTCCTCTTTGCAGAAAGCTTAACCACTTGAGGAAGATCCTATGGCGACTAATAGTTCAAGTTAATCCATTGCATCTGGAGCTATCTTTTGGAGAGATATTCCTAGGCTTGATGGAACAAATTACACAGTGTGGAAGATTTGGATGGAGACTCATCTGAGATGTCTCGGTAAGGAGATTTGGGAGATGACACAGAATGGTGTTACATCTCATAATCCGACATCTAGAAATCCTCCTCCAAAAAACTTGGATAAGGATCTTGAGAATGATTGTAGGGAAAGATAAGCCCTCTTGTGTGCACTTTCTGATCAATAAATAATGGGTTTAACTGACAAATTGTCTGGAAAGGCTATATGGGATAAGTTGGAGACTCTTAATGAAGGTGACCCTACTGTTAAAATTGCAAAAATTGATGGTTACCAGGTGAGATATGAGAACCTAGAGATGGAAGAAGATGAAAGGATTATGATATTCATGGAAAGGGTAAATGAGATTCTTATGGGAATTCAATGTTGTGGTGGAACTTTGAGTGAAGATGAAATTGTTTCTAAAGTTCTGAGAGACCTACCACCGAATTACAAAATGAAGGCTAGTGCTATAAATGAATTGAGAACAATGGCTAATACATCTATCAACAAAGATACTTTGGTTGGGAAATTATCTACTTTTGAGCTTGAAGAATTTGGACCTTCTGGAGCTATGGAGTCTGAACCTTCTTTTCATGCATCTACATCATCAATCGACAAGCAATATTGGAAATCTTTGTATGAAGGAATTCAAGATTTGAAGAAAGAGTTAGAAGATCTTTTAACCCTAACCCTGGACATCAGAACAACATCTAGATGATATGAAGAGAGAAGATGAAGAATTTGAGCAACATGAAGCCCTATTTGCTAGAAGAGTACCTAAATGACTGGTAGGAAGTAAGTATGAAGGAAAAGCACCTTTTAAATGTTTTGCGTGTAATAAGACTGGTCATTTTGTGTCTAGATGTCCTAAAAGGAATTCAAGATTTGAAGAAAGAGTTAGAAGATCTTTTAAGCCTAACCTTGGATATCAGAACAAGTATAAATACAAGAAAAATAGATACAAATCATGTTACATAGCGGATGAGGAAGGCATTACTGATTCTAATGATGAACTAGCAGAAGACTTTGCTAGTGGTTCTAGCAATGGGAAGGAATGGGTGTTCCTGGCTATCAAGGAAGATGTTCTGACACTAGAAGAGAATGTACCAGAAGAGAAGGAACTTGCTACTAAAATTGAAGACAAGGATGAATGGGTAATTGAAAGTGGTTGTTCACATCATATGACTGGGGATAAAGGGAAGTTTCTATCTTTGCAAGAATTTGATGGTAGTCTGGTTATATTTGGAGATGGTAAAGCATGTATGATCAAAGGAAAAGGATCTATATCATTGGAAGGTAAGAACAATAGTAATAATGTTTATTATGTTGAAGGTTTAAGGCTTAATCTTTTGAGTGTGGGACAATTGATAAAAAGGGATTTCAATTACAGTTCAAGGATGAAAATGCAAAATCATTAACATATCTGGTTTGGAGATTGAAATTGGTACATAGACAAAAGGTAATATATTTAATTTGAATTCTTGTGAGAAGACATGTTTGATTGCACAGATTGATGAGAGTTGGCTATGACATAAAAGACTGTGTCATGTGAATTTTTATTGCATTGTGAAGATCAGTTCAACTAAGGCAGTTAGAGATATACCTAAGATTATGAAGCCCTATAATCCGGTATGTAAAGAATGTCAAATGGGTAAACAGGTCAGAACCTCTTTTAGGAGTATACAAGATAAATCTAATGATGTTCTTGATCTTATTCATACTAATTTGTGTGGCCCTACTAGAGTTAAATTTTTTTAAGGTGATAGATATTTCGTGCTAATCATTGATGATTATTCTAGAATGGTGTGGGTTACTTTTCTAAGGGAGAAATCTGAGGCATTTGAAAAGTTTAAAATCTTTAAGGCTAAAGTGGAAACTGAGATAGGATTGAAGATTAAATGTTTGAGGTCAGATCATGGTGGAGAATTCACATCCAGTGAGTTTAATAAATTTTGTGAGAAGCATGGTCTAAGGAGTCAATTTTATGCTCCCCAGACACCTCAGCAGAATGGAGTTGTGGAAAGAAAGATCAAAACTATCTTGGATGCTGCTAGAACTATGATGGTGGAAGGTAATTTGCCTCACATTTACTAGAGAGAAACAATGAGAATAGCGGTTTATACATTCAACAAAGTACATATCAAAGGAGAAACCGATGAGACACCTTTGGAATTATGGTTTGGCAATATACATATAGTTAAGTATTTCAGAATATTTGGTAGTAAATGTTATATTAGGAGAGATCATATCATTGGCAAATTTGATCCAAGATGTGATGAAGGCATATTTCTTGGTTATTCTAATGAAAGCAAGGCATATAGATGTTATAACAAGAGATTGCAGAGAATTGTAGAGAGTGCTAATGTCAAGGTGGATGAGCTAAATAGAGGTCAAATCAGAGTTTATGAGAAGGAACCCATGGTGGAAATGATTATATCTGAACTGGTAGCACCTTTACCAGAATAAAATGCTGAACCAGTTACTCCGACAATATCAAAAAATTCTATAGTAACTGAAGAACTGATAAGAGGAACATAGAGTCAGAAGACTCCTAGGTATGTGAGATTGAATCATTTAGAATATCGGATCATTGGAGACAAGAACAATGGATTAATAACAAGAAGAAGAATGGCAACTAATGAAGTATGTTTAATTTCTCAAGTTGAACCGGTATCAATAATTGAGGCATGTAAACATAAATATTGGTTGAAAGCTATGGAAGATGAATTAGATTAGATTGAGAAGAAAAACACATGGACTCTGGTTCCTTGGCCTAAAAATAAGAATGTTTTTGGAACTAAATGGTTTTTTACGAATAAATTGAATGAGGATGGGTAATTTATAAGGAATAAGGCTAGATTGGTTTGTAAATGATATTCTCAGAAGGAAGGAATTGATTATGGTGAGACTTTTGCACTAGTAGCTAGGATTGAAGTTGTAAGATTATTTATTTCTTATGCTGCACTTAAGAACTACAAGGTTTATCGGATGGATGTTAAGTGTTCATTTTTGAATGGGGATCTTGATGAGGAAGTTTATATTAAGCAATCTGATGTTTTTTCACTTTCAAATGATAAAAACATGGTTTGCATGTTAAGGAAAGCTTTATATGGATTAAAATAGGCACCTAGAGCTTGGTATGCAAGGTTGGATAAATATCTTTTGAAGCTTGGTTTCACTAAGGGTAATGTTGAGAGTAATTTATATTATAAGGTCACTAATGATGATATACTAATTATTAAAGTATTTGTTGATGACATTATTTTTGGAGGTGAAGATAAGTTGTGTAAGGAATTTGCTAACAATATGAAGAATAAATTTGAGATGTCTATGATTAGGGAAATGCAATTTTTCTTAGGTTTGCGGATTACTCAGACTGACAAAGGTATTTTGATCTATCAAACTAAGTATGCTAGGGAATTGTTGAAGAAATTTAGTATAGGAGATTCTAAACCAGTAAGTACTCTTATGGTTAGAAGTGAAAAATTGACAAGGAAAGATGTTTTTGCACCAGTAAATCCTACAAGATACAAATCTATGATTGGAGGTTTACTTTATTTGACTTAGACTAGGCCTGACATAATGAATGTTGTTTGTATTGTATCAAGATTTCAGAGTGAGCCTAGAGAAAATCATGAGAGTGCAGTGAAAATTATTTTTAGATACTTACAAGGTGCATCAGCATATGGTTTGTGGTACCCTAAGGATGATGACTTTACTTTATGTGCATATACAAATGTTGATTGGGCTAGAGATGTTGATGACTAGAAAAGTACTTCTGGTGGAGATTTATTTCTTGGAAAGAAGTTGGTTTCATGGATCAACAAGAAACAGTCATGTACATCTTTATCTACTACCGAAGATGAGTATGTTGTTGCTGCTACTAACTATACACAGGTTCTATGGATGAAGCAAATGTTGAAGGATATCAAAGTGCATTGTACTAGACCGGTAGTTATTCACTATGTTAACTCTGTTGCTATTGATATATCAAAGAATCTGGTATTTCATTCTAAGAAAAAGCACATATCTATCAAGTATAACTTTTTGAAGGAAAACATGGGAGCAAATGAAGTTAGACTGGTTTATGTGAACACTAAAGAGCGAATTGCAGATATCTTCACTAAACCTTTGCCTAAGGAATCATTTGAGTACATCAAAGATAGATTGGGAGTTTCTGCCCCTTTGGAAGAGACTTGATTGATGTGATTTGACATTAGTCTGGTATGCATTATCAAAGATATTATTATGGCACTGATGTAGGGATGCTATTTCTCTGGGGGAGTAGCTAGCTTTGTGATTCAGTGGTTTATGATTTTACTTTGATATTTTTTTTAGATTTTTTTTATTGATGTCAAAGGGGGAGAGATATTCATGTGAAAAAGAAAAGCCTAAGGAATCGTATACATTAGAGGGAGAGATATATGTGTAATTCAAAGCTTTACCGAGATATCATTCAGAGAGGGAGTTTGGTCTTTGTTTCAGAACTTCAATGTTATATCTTTGAGTGGGAGATTGTTGGTTATCTTCCATTAGGGGAGACTTGTTTGGCATTTCTTGGTACTTAGATGTTTTTCACATCTAGTGTTTCCATCAATGCCAAAGGGGGAGATTGTTGGTCATTTGGAGAAATTTATTATGTGTTGAATTGATGTTTTGTCATTGATGTCAACACTAGATGTTTTGGATGCTTTACCGACACCCTTCTGGTCTCTTAGGTTGAGTAGTTTCTGGTTGGTTTGGATCCGGCATGATCCAGTATGCTCCGGTATGGTTTGGTTATGGAATTGGCTTATTCATGATACTCATGTTCATATCCAGTCAGTTGGTTTTGGTCTGATGATCGGATGCTATCATGTTTGCTTGGAAGCTTGATTTGTTGTTCTGGCGAGGGTTTCACCAGCATAGCTTTTGATGAAGATCTTTGATGATATGCATAAGTGGTGTTGGTGCAACATCTGGTATGGTTTCAGAATGCTGATGGTGATCATTTTTGAGACTTGGTGGATGGAGATCATTGTTTTAGTGTGTGGACCTATATTGGGTCCTGATTGATCTAGGTTATGGACTAACTTAATGTAACATGTGGATTGGACCTCTCGATGTGTTTTCAGGATTTCTTATTGTTGGATATTATTTGTTTGGTCTAAGGCTAATTTTTTTTGTAATTATGTAATTGGTTTATTGTCTGGTGGCTGACCTGATAGTTTATGGTTGAGGGTTTATATATATAGATGTAAGATCTCATTGTAGATCAGATATATGGAAACAAGATTAGGAGATTATCTGTGCGAATAATGTAATATCATTCAAGAAGAGGATTTGGTCGATCATGGTGATCAAGTTGGGTTTATGTAAGAGGATTTAGTCCTTTGGTATTGAACTTAACCGGAACTATACTCAGGAATAGGAGATGCTATCATTGTAGTTTATTCATTCTTCTGGATTGTAGTCTAGATTTTTATGTAGTTAGTGAGACTCGTTTTGTGATGAGTAGCATGCTCTAGGTTGTTGGCCTTCTTGTAAGTGTAGGCCCCTCAATTGTAATTCACATACTTATTGCAAAAGTATTATCTCACTGTGGGAATACTTCCCACCGTGTTTTTTCCCTTTTCTGAGTTTTCCATGTATAAATATTTGTGTCATGTGGATGGTATTTATTCTCTAATTATTGTTTATGCTTAATTGGTTTAACTACTATTCTGGTATTTGGTTAAGTAGTCTGGTATTAATGTTTTGGGTTCTAGTATTAAAGTTTTAATTGCTAAATATTTTGGTAACTTGTGACAACTGATTCACCCCCCTCTTAGTTGTCTTTCGATTATTTGAACTGTCTAACAAAGCTGAGATGTTTTCAATTTATTAATCAGTCTATTTAATTTAGATGTGTTTTACCCTAACAGATTAATCAATTGCTCCTGTGTATTAGGTGTATGGTCAAAAGGAGGAGTTGGAGGTCTATCTTGTGTATTTTTTTTGTGGTTTTTCAGGAGGTGCATCTTGTTGTTGTTGTTGTGGATTATCAAAATTTGGTTTTTGAAACAAAAAATAAAAAAACCTAATCAAAATAAAAGAAATTAAATTCAAAACGTAAAAAAAATTGAATAAACAAGAAACAAAAATTAAATTAAGCAAAACTAACCTTGATTCATAAAATTTGGTGGAGAAAAGTGGGAGCCCATTCATGGTTGTATGGGGAAAATGAAGGAAAAAAGGTTGCAGTCATGGGGAAAATAAGACCTAGTTGATTTAAAAAAAAATTATTGATAGGTACCCGCGTACGCGGTTTTTAGGACTAAAAACTACGTACGAGGTCACTTTCCTAAAGCATTGCGTACACAGTATCTTTTATTTAGGCTTGGGGACAAAAAACCTAAGCATGTATGTAGTGATTTTAAATTTTAATACCACATACGTGCTGCTTGTTTTTTCATGTTTTTCTTAGGTGGTGTCTACTTTTCTGACCACCATCTTTGTGCACATACCCATCTCTCTTGTTTGCCTTGGTAGGGGCCAATCTACTACTTACCAAATTTATCTTCCCTATCGCATGGCCATCTACAATTTTGCTACCCATGCTGACAAATCTACCTTCATCTGCCATATCGCATGGAAATCTAGTGTATCGCTACTCATGCCAGAAAAATGTATATTTGATTGCCCTATCACATGGCTATCTAGTGTGTCACTACCCATGCCGACAAAAGCTATCTATGTCATCACTTTATCGTATGTCTATCTATCATAATTCACTTTCCTATCCATACTGGCGTATCTCATACCAATGGTGGTCGCTCATCTTTTATCTCTCTGTAGCCAGGGGCCTTCCTCCAAAGAGAGGTTTGTTACTATTATGCTATCTTATCAATTTATTTATCTTACCATCCATCATGCTAGTTTGTAGCTAGTATGTTTGAGATGTACTAAATAGAAACATCTGTACCAAATCTTGACATCATCTTGCTGGGGGAAACCTCATTTGATCAATGAAATTTTGCCTCCCTATCGCTATTGTTCTTTCTCTATATCTTCCTCTACTTTAGCTTCGCATACCACGAAAAAGGCATGCTCTCTAAATTGGGGGGAAAATGTAGTATCAAAAATATTATCCCTTCTAATTAATGTGACAAATGACACTTTTCCTCCATGTCATCATAGGTTAGGATCTGCCATCATATCCTTTTTTCCACTTAGACCATCCATATTAGCTCTAGCTGAAGCATTACCAACTCCGCCAACCTATCACCTTTAGGGACACAAACTTGGTGTGGAGACGTCTGCGTGGTGTAGAGATGTTAGTGAATGCGTTAGTGTCCTATGAATCTAATAATCCATCGGTGGCCATTTGAGCATTATGCCTATGCCCAGAAGGAATCATAATACCTCTGCATGTGCCCACTGATGTATGAATTCCTTCCTGGCTCTATATCTCTCACTTGGGAAGCATTTAGGAGGATCTTTTGGCAATTTGGTTAATTGTTTCCTGGCAGGTTGAGCTCTTAGAGAGAACTTGAAGCCATTCCACCATTGTTGTAGTACTACCAAGCATTCCAAGTACACGATTCCAAGTGCTTCCAAGAATTCCAATCTTCGTTCATGATAGGGGATTTATCTTAATCCTCTCTTGCATATTTATCAATTTTATTTCCAATGTCACATTACATTGTTATTCTTTTTATCATTTATCTTTCCTGTGGCTTTCTTGGGTTGTCCATGGAGGTGAAACACCAAAATGGGGGTCTGAATTAGGTAGGCTCCAAAACACAACCCCAATATTTTCCCTTCTTGCTTGTGTGTAGGTTCATGGAGGTGAGATGATCATCATTTAACGGGAGGCTTCAATTATGGACCAATTGTGAGTTTTTTCATCCTTCTTCTTTCCTTTTGTTCTATTTCAATCATTTCACATCTTGCAACTTTTAGCTTCCTTCATTCATTTTTTTGTGTTTCATTATTGTCCACGTATTCAGAACTTTCCATATGCACTCTATACTTTGTCCATACAGGATGAAAGTGTGTCGCATTGGTGTCCTAGCTCCACGCGTTTGTCCTCAGGATAGAGGCTTGACATGATTTTTCATGAGTCTCAGATCGTGGGAAATTGTCTTGGTTTATTATTTTATCCCCTGGCTCATCTTAGTGCCAGTTCGTATAGGTAATCGGAAGGAAAATTTGTCCTCAAGGGCGCATCATCCTTGAGGTGGAAAATTCACTCCATTACACCTTCAAATGAACCATCACCTCATCTCCAATATGAAACTCCTTATTCCTCCTTTTCTGATTTGCATTCACATTATACTGCAGATTTATCTCATTGATGTGCTTTCTTCACCTCCCATGGCCCCTCTGGTACAGGTAATGGCTGATATAGCCTTGTATTCTAACTTACTTCTTCAGCCATCTAGCATACTTTGCAACTCTGCACACATTTCTTTACATTTTGTGATTGAGGCCAATAATAATGCTCACTAATAATAGCAATAGTCTTCTCTTGACCAAAATGTTCGGAATTCCTCTTCCTTGTTGTTCACCATGGTTATAATCATGTGGGTGATAGAAATTATCACCTTTTTGATTTAGGCTGGTACTCACATCTTCATTTTTCTACTGATCCTCATTTCGATCCCTAAAGGATCTTCCTCCACCTCTACCGCCTTAGGCTTTCCCTTTTTGTTTTCCTTCAAACCTTTTATTTAGTTTCTCCACCACCTTCAAATAAAATTGGTATGCTTCTTTGATACTAGTCATTCTGACCAGACTCAACTCCTCTTGAAAACTTGGCCTTAACCCATCCAGATAACGGGCGACCTTTTCTTTCTTGGCCTCTACATGGTTTGTTCTGATAATTATCTTGTAAAATTATTCTATATACTCCTTCACAGATTTTCTACCTTGCTTCAAACCTTGTAACTTCTTTAGCATATCCAACTCATAGTCCATAGGAATGAATTGTTTTTTCAACTTATCAACTATTCAATCCCCATTTGATGATCTTTCCCTTTCCCCTTTGATTTCTATCTAGCTAGACTTCTTTCCAATAGATATTTGCATGACCCTTTATCTTCGTTTTTTACAAATTTGACCTGATTTGGGTCTTCTATTTCCCCATATTCAAAATATTCCTCTAGCTCATTTATCCAGTCAATCAGCTCTTATGGGTTCAGATTCCCATAATAATTAGAGACTTCAATTTTGGGTCTCTTCCCAATCTGAGAAATGGCCCTCAATAATCGAGTCTGATCTTGATCTATTGCTTCTTCTGATTCACTTGAGGATGAATCTTCAACCTCTACTTCATCATCACTTTCTCCTCTCCTTGAATTAAACCCTCTTCTTAACTCTTCTTGCAGTGCATTGATATGTCTTTGGAGGGCTCTCAAACCCTCGTTTGCCAAAGCATTCCTACCACCATCATTTTTGTTACCAACATTTCTGCCACTATGCATCACTCTTGGAGGCATCATGAACATGAGCCCACAATGACAAGTCCTGGTGCAAATTGCCTCACATTTGGTAATTTGTTCACACACTCAAGGACAACCCGCTCTGATACCACTTGATGAGGGCAAAACTGAGAGATAGATAAATACAACAAATTGCAATAAAAGACAAAAAAGATTTTATTATTATCTGCAAAACATGCAGTTAGAAGCATACAAACATGCAAGTACAATCTAGAGGAATAAATCCTCACAGGTTGCAACAATTTATAGCTTACAAAGTTCTCTGAAAACCCTTACAAAACAATTTCCAACTAAGAAACTAACTCCCGAAAACTCAACTCCAAAAACTATTACAAGTTTCCTCGAATGAGTCCTAAATAGCCTTCCACCATTTTGGAACTAAAATTGCAATTTAGAAATTACCAATAGGCAGACAAATGCCAAAACGTAAAATTAGAAATATGAAAATACGACTAGATTCAAAAGTTGAAACTTTCCAATAAATTGTCCAACTTCTGGCAGCCATAACTTTTAATCTAAGAATCAGATTTATGAACCGTTTGAAGCATCAAAAATCTCTCTGAGTGTAGAATATGCTTAGAATTGTCTCTACCTATTCATTCCATTTTCGGGCCCGTTTGAAACTGTTTAATGCCTCAAATATAACTCAGAAGAATTGTTTTCATTTTTTTAGGAAACTGAAACTTGAATAACTTTCAAACCATTAATGCTTTTGACCTAATTCTTTCACCAATGTGCTTATTTTTCCTTCCCTAATCTACAAATTTTGGGTTCTATCTGTCTTTAAATAAAAACCTTCTATTTTGGGCAGTTGGCTAGAAAAAAATAGCTTGTCAATTATGAAAGTTGGAATCACTTATTCTCCCAAATGGGTATCTAGAACTGCAAAAACATTAAAAGAAAACTAAACAAAAAGAAATATTTTTGGGTGATGCAGGATCGCCCTTACATCACTAGATGCTCCTGCATCACATGGTACCTCTCAATGGGGCCTAAATTTGAATTAGGGTAGGGGTCATATCTCTCTAGTGAGAATTCATCTCTATGTCTCTACATGATCGTTGGAGGTCAGCCTAATTGGTAATTTACCTAGATACCCCTATATAAAGACATTTTATCAACATATTTCATCTATCAATTCTAAGTCTCCATCTACATTCAACTTAAAGAATTCTTGCATTTGTGAAAAATTCATTATCAAGCATGGTCAGAGATCTTCAAGGTTGTGTATTCTTCATTCAATCATTGTGGAGTAAAATTACACCATTCATATGCAGAATGTGTGTGTGATTAGGGTTTTGTCATGTTCATGCCATTTCATACAACATGTGTGATTACATTCAAAGAAAAAAGAATCATCATTAACAATTACACATCTAAGGTATATATTTCTAGTATTTACATTTATTCATTCAAGGTTAATTCTTAAACCAAGTTTTGACCTAAGTTAAACTCCTATTCCCAAACAATTTCCCCTTTTAGGAACAAGTACAAAGTTGTGTTCGAGAAAGGTAGGATTCACATAGATGGACATGTTTTCTTTTGGATGGAAAAAAGTTAGGAGGTCCAAGGCGACCACCACCACAGTCCTGATAGTTCAAGCCAAATTTCAGGGAGTAGATCTAAATCAAATTCCTTTGACCAGATCTAGGTTTGTGGCTTCATATGACAATTTTAGCTCACTATTTATATCTGATCTCTTCAACAATTCACTATCTTACCCTAATACTTTACAATTGAAATATTGGGGAAGGAAGAGCCCCATTTAGGAGGCCTAGAATCTGATTAGAATCTTGGTTTGTTGGACTTAAATCTATCAAATTCCTATCTTTCTCTAATGTGATGGTAATTAAGAAAAATAAGTGGTTTTTATTGTGGAACCCTAATTTTCACCATTACATTTCGGTGAATCCGACATCTTACACCCTTATTTTTTATTTGTGTTCTTAGATATGATTTGTGAGAATTTTAATTTTAAATTTTCATTCATAGATATTATTTTCAATCAAATTACATAAATTTAGAGGTTAAAATCATAAAAATCCTAATTTGTTTTTGGCTAATTTGATTTGCGAGTTGTATAATTTGTAACTTTTATTTTCAGATCTAATTGTAGACATTCATAATGGCACTCAATAGATCTGATTTATTTTCCATTTCACATATGGTTACATTTCTTTTCACTTCTATTTATCATTATCATGTGTTGGATAATGGTTTATTTCACTTCACATTGCTTCTTTTCATTCATAGCCCTTAGGCATGTTGCATTTTTAGAATTTCCAAAATGCTTCATATTAATCAATTAAATCTCTAAGATTTTATCCATGACGCATGTTGTTTTATGGTGATATTTTTAGGTAAATTCATTACATATATTGTAGATAACATAAAATATTTTGAAAAACCTAATGCTTGTACTTCTCCTAGGGTAACTAATGTGTATGAAGAAAGAGATAATACTCCTATCAATGATCTCTCTAGTGGAGAGCATGCATTGGAGAACAACATGACAACATCTTCTTCACATACACGTACCCTAGCGTAAGGGGGAATGGTCAAAATATTGGTGTTTTAATCTCTTTAGATCCCCCTTATTCTCCTAGAGCCTATCTTAATCATCAAAAAATTTGTAGAGAAGATGATGTTATGAATTTCATTTGTGATCTTTCTCCCCACATAACATTAAGTAAAGATGAGTAAGAAAAGACGAATGGAGGGAAATTTGAATTCTGCAAATGGAGGAATCAATGCGACTGGCTTTTCCTCTGGTTCTACAACCTCTGTAGCTCAAGGACAACTTTTCTCTTTGGGATATATGGGAAATGATGAGGTTGGTCGAAAGGATGGGGACCCACGGCATCAGGACCATCCTATTGACTTAAAAAATACTGAATATTCTACAAAGTTGGGTCACGAGATCTTGAACGCTGAGCTGGAAAAGATGACTGGAGACAAGGTGGTCAAATCCTGGAAGAGTTTCTTTGCAAACAAGCCTACTACTAAATCTACCTTTCCCTCTGTGGAAGATATTTCTAATAGAAAGGTAGGCAAATTAGCTATTGTTGTACCGGACGTGGTCATAGATCATAGTATTTCTCTTATGGCATTTTCTCTTGTGGGGAAATTTGTTGGACCCAAACCTAATGTTGAAGTTGTTAGTTCTTTTGTGAAGAGAAAATGAAGGGTGAAAGGACAAGTTGATGTTTCAGCCCTATCAAGGGGTTTTTTTGTCTTTTCCTTCTCCTATGGTGAAGACTTGGAAATGGCTCTGAGCAGAGGACCCTGGATTCTTGGGAAGTCTTCTTTATCTTTAAGAAAATAGTCTCCAAAAATGGATCTCAATGACTCCTTTTTTGAATTTGCTCCGATCTGGGTATGGCTCCCTAGTTTGCCGCTTGAATTTTGGTTGGAGGACATGTTTTCAGGCATTGCTAAATCCTTTAGGAAGCTTGTGGCTATAGATTCTATGAAATCATAGTGAAAGAGACTAGTGTATGCGAGGATATGTGTTAATATCTTATAGAACATGGACCTTCCTAGCTCTATCAAAAAAAATTCCAAGCTAGGTAAGTGGGAACAAGTCATAGAGTTTGAATCCCTCCCTTTCATGTTCTTTTCATGTAAAAAAGTTGGACATTGGGCAAAGGCTTGTCCTAGTACCCCAAAGAATTCTTAGAAGAACAATAATCAGGTTAAATAGATCTGGAAAGAGAAGCTGAACAAAAATGAGGAGGGTATATCAGAAGGAGGAATTGGATTCCCTAGTAACTCAAAAGATATAACAAGGGATGAAAGGAAAGCTAGTCCTTCCAAGGAGATTCCTCAGAAGGAAATCAGAAAGGATGAAGACAATGTATTTGAAGTCAAAAAAGGCAATGGCTTTGAATCTTTATAGATTCAAGAAGAAGAAAATGTAATTATAGAAGAAATTCTTGAAGACGGTGAGATTGGAGACACAAATGAATCACAATATGAGATTCCAAAAGAAACAGAATAGGAATGTAATAAAGTGTATTCAAAGAACTCTAAAGCTCCAGATGTAATCTTTGAAGAAAAGACCTAGTTTAGATCACCCTTGTTGTCTTCAAAATTTGATTCCCTTTAACATCCTCAAATTAATATGGTTTAAAGCTTGGTACAGAAGAGATATCAAAGATAAGGAAATTTTCAAGGCAACATATGACAAGGTTTGGATAGACCTTCTACACTTCGGGCTTCCTCAGAGCCCAGGTGGGTATACCTTTGTGAATTAAATTCACACTTTCAAACATAAACCCACAGCAAACCAGTCCAGAAAACCAGTGGATTTATTCACCTTGAAATCAACTGAAAATGAGGGATGGAAACTGTACTTAATTTCAGCATTTTAATCAACAAAGCATGCAATAAACAACTCCAATTAATACCAGTGCCTTATCCAAGGTCACAGAGTCATCTAAACTCAAATAAAACTCCTTAAACAACACATCTTTATACTTCCCATCGGTTTGGTTTCTATTAATCCTTATATATGCCTAACACATACAAGAATTCAAGCATTCCAAACTAAGCTATGGTCCTCAGAATTCAAAGTTCCTCCCAAAGAAATTACTGGTATGAGTGATCTCACGTATTTAATCTCCCTCCTAAAGAGAAAAGCTAACAAACACTTATACTAAAATTGCTTTGCAATTCCATTCAAATGAAACAACCCTGGATTATTCAGAATGAAAACAGTAAACAAACTTATGAATGAACTTGAAGACAATACAAAGCTTTACTCAAAACCGATGGCCTATATATTGATATCCAGTTCAAGAAATATTACAATAAATTATGATTCTCCATTAAACTTAGAAAAGCTCAGATAAATTTATGCAGCGTTTTCTTACAAAATTTTGTGATCCCCTTTCCTCTAGTCCTGGTATCCATTTATAACAACATGGATGCACAAAGCTTCGGACCTTTCGAGCAGAGTTTGTTACAATCATTTCTTTTCAAAAATTAAGAGATTACAAGTTTTCTGCAAAAAATAGTTACAAGCTCTTTTCAACCTCTGCAGTTTGTTCAATAGGTTGTTCGGTTGCAACCTCTTCTGTCTTTTCAGGGGCGCTCTCCAACTGTTCCGGATCATGGGTGGCATACTTAATTTCCCACTCACCATATATCTCTTCTGTCGGCCATGAAAAATTAATCACGTCATCTTTATTTTTAGTCAACCTTTTCCAAGAATTCCTTAGTTTGTTGACTTCTGAATTAAGAAAACCATAATGTGACTTAATTTTTTCTATCTCTTGTATTGTCACGACAAAGAAAGAAGTATCATCAAGATCAATGATTCCTTTGACTCTTGTTGACAATTTGGCTTCTATTTCCTTAAGCCATATCTGCTTGTCTTTTAACTGATCCGGATTAGCAAAAACTCCTGGGAGCAACTCACAAACTTGATCAGTGTATTCCTTCTTAAGCAATTTAACCCTTCTATCCACATTATCCACCTCTGTTGCCAATTGCATTAAAACCTTAGCAACATTAGAAGTGGATTTGATAATGGGATTAGCTCTTGCTTCATCAAAGGATACACACATGAACTCTAGATCTTTCTCCCTAGGTCTCCATCTGTCAAAAATGGGTGTCAAAATTGCCTTATCTCTTCTCAGCTCATTCCATATCTCCATAATTTTTCCCACATTGTTGTAAAGAAATGAGGCATTTATCGTATATGCAAAACTGGAGATTGTGGCCCTTACCTTTTCCTCATATTTCCCTGCATATAAGGCCTGAGCCTGTTTCAGGTTTTCTAGTTCTTGAGGAGTAATCTCAATCATTTGAGAGCTGGAGGGTGCTGGAGATGGTGGAAATTTGATGATGGGACTAGTGGGTGGAGGTCTTGCAGGAGAAGAGGAAATCATCAGTGTTGAAGACTCACCTTATTGGTGTTGTCCCATCAACTGGCTTTGCAATTTAGCAATAATGCTATCTTTACCTCTCACCTCCTCCTTGGCACTGTTATAGGCCTTCAAAACCGTTTCCAACTTAATTTGGAGGGCCTCCTTTTCTTTGGCTTCCTTCTCAACCACTGCAACACTGAATTTTGCAGTTTCTAGCACAGTGCTAGCAGCCTCTACTACCCCTATACTCTGTACTCTTTTTACCATCATTCCACCAAGGTAACTTGACCCTGAGGTGTCTTTTCCTTTCTTGCTCTCATTCCTCTTGAGAGACCACATAACTAATGCAGCATTATCCTTATTGAAGGTAACTCCTTCCATGGGTTTGGTCTCTTTTCTTACTACATCTAACACCAGGGCATCTGCAATATCCCACTCTGGTAAGATTAGCACTCCAGCTTGTGCTACCATATCCCTTCCCTACTCAGGGGTGATGGTTTTGAATTCCTCCATCATCTCTTGTTTTATTTCTTCCTCCACTGAGGTTGGATCTTTATTGGGCTGCTCAGCCTTTCTTGTCTCACATCTAGCATTATATCTATCTATATGCTGTTTCCAAATGAATTGCATAAATGCTTCCGATGTGACAAAGTTGTCATCAGCTAAAAAGGCACTACTTGCCTTTTTTATCTCAGGATCCCATTCCTGGCCTTTGAGTTTAGTGGAGGTAATGTCCATTTTAGCATCAGTGGGCTCTTCTGGCATCCCTTCCTCCACTTCATCATAGGTGTATGCGATTTCACCTAAGCTACCCAACTGCAAGAGGTATTCAGCTGCTGCTTGTTCATCTCCTATATGGATAGGGGATTGGGATGGGGAATACAAAGGTGTATCTGATTGCACTTCCTTCCCCACCCTTTGCTTCTTTGGGCTATCTTGGATGTCAATGACATCTTGTATCTTCCTCTTTCCTTTGGATGTAGAGGGTTCCCTTGTTGTAGGCACTAGCATACTGTAACCTGATTTCTTGTGCAATGTGTAATCACCAGGAGGAACTGCTTTGCTGGAAGCTGACCTACTTAGGATCATTCTAGCTTTTTCAGGGTTGCTCTTAATCACAACTTCCCTCTTCTCCTTCAGTGTTTGCATCACATCTTCAAAGCAAACAATCAAAAATTTTATTTTTTCTTCCAATGGGAAGAAGCTAGACAATGGGTCATAGCTAGCATCAAACTGATGCACAAAATCCAAGGCTTTCTTATAAGCCACCCACTTTTCTTTCCTTAATTCCTACTCATCTAGATCAAACTCATTTCTGATGAGGTCTTCAGGAAATTGGAATTGATGAGGCCTACCTCTGCATGCTACCTTCTTCCTAAACACACCATTAAAGAAGTCCTCCGGATCAGCACACCTGGACACTGTAGTGGATAAATGATAAGGTTTGAGGAAATCCTCAAAGCAATTCTAGCCTCCCTTTGTTATTATGAATTGGTGGGCTATGGTGGCTGCAGGGAAAATAGTCCCTTTACCTCTGCCTGTTAACTCTTCCTCTTGTAGGCCACCAATTTGCCTAAGCATTTCTGCTATTCCCACTTTGAGAGGGACCTAGTAAGGTAACAAAAATGGAGTACCCCTGAAACCAAAAACTCTGAAAACTGTGGAGATTGGATATAAATAGATGTCACCCCAGTTATGAACAGTTTTGATGTTCTCTGTGAATTCTTTTGGCCTTATGAATTCTAGAAGAACCTTGGGGACTCTTGGGTTATCAGAGCAAAGGAGAGTCCTTATTTTAGATGCAAAATATTTATCAAACTTTAGGAAACTAGCATCCTCTCTGTCCCATGACAACACAGTACTCCATAATTGTACTGCCATTTTCTCTCCTTCCTTCTCCTTAACCAGGTCTAGTCCACTGGCGAAATAATCACCACCTTTGAAGAGAAAAAGGTGCATTAAGAGTGAATACCATCCGAAATGTCTGTCCACCTTTCCATTCTTTATTCCTATCAACCCTCCATGGACAACATCGACAATGAAAGAGGCATAATCAAATGTGATAGCAAGAGAAGGATTCAAAATATGGGCAATCATTAGCAAGTAATGATTGGGCATATCTGCTTCAGTATCCTCTCCTAGAACTTGACAAAGTGCCCAATACATCCCTTTAGTCCTCAGGGTAAACATACTTAATGAGAAGGGCTCTTGCGTGTTGGGTCCTACAACTGCTAACCCTCCTATTTTCACAAAAAGTTCCTTGAGAGGCCCATTCCTAAGATGACTCCTCTGTGCACTATAAACTTGGGCTAATGCTATGAAATTTATAGGTTCTAGGAAATTTGTGAACTCATTAAGTCCAAATGCTGTCCTAAATTCTTTAGCATTAATTTCCACAAGGGTTTTCCCATTTACATCCCAGATGCATCTTGTTACTGGATCATAATTTAATGCCATTTGGGTTAGCAGGTCTGTATCCATGAATACCCCTGGGACTACTAACTTCCCAACATCTAGTTCCCAGATACTATTTTGAGGAGTAGGAGAATTTCTCATTCCAAATCCAACTTTAAATAACCCCAACCCGGATAGCCCAACCTGTGGGTCTCTCAGCCAATTACCTTTGTCATACAACCCTTTTCCTATTTTCAGACGGGGAGCCCTGGGCACTAACTCTTTGGCCTTTGATGCCTGATTGGTTGATAACGTTAAGTGCTCTAAAAAATCATCACATACACTTCTTTCTAAATAGTTAACCTTGCCGGAAAATTCCCTTTTAGGAGCCATTTTGAAAATGCACTGAAATGAATATCACTCTTAAACAATCCTGCAACAAAAGAATTCTTACTTAGAACACCACACAAGAATTGCTACAAAAATATGAGAGAACCTGATCTTTGCTTGAAGGAATTTTTTTCTGCAACTAAACCGTCTTGCTCTAGATATGAAGGAGATAACTCTGCGTCTGCTCTTCTGCAAAATATTTTAAAAGATATCTTCGCTTGGTAGTTAGGAAATCAAATATTTGTACTCAGGGCCTTAACTGAAACATTGATTCCGCATGCTCCGGCCGTCCCTTTGAAATTGAATTCATACGAGAATTCATATTTTTTGCTCCAACGGGTCACAACATTCCTGCAAGTGTTCCATTTTGCTCTTTCACAACTTTGCGAAGCATAACCATTGGGCAGCTTAGTCATGTGAAATAGCGCCAACCGTTTGATCAAAAGAAACTTGATCGAACATTAGATTAACTGACGGCTTTTAGCCTTTTTCTGGGTCCCACTTTTTTATTGGCTGCATAATACCATGTGGCATCGAATCATTGGCCTTGAAATTCCCTTCGCATTCTACTTGATACTGGCCGCATGTCTTTCTTTTATATCAACATTTCCACCTTGACGGGCCCACACTTTCTTCTTTGACCACGTATCATCATGACACGTGGACAGTTCTCGTTCATTCTCACTATTTCACAGGCATAAAGAGTGAGCACTTTACCCTTGCAAAATAGCGCTGGCCATTGGATCATCTCTAAAGTTGATCGGCATTTAATCCTCCAAGAGGGCTCTCAGGAATGGTGGGCCCGCTGACTCGTCATGAACACCTGGCACCCAGTCTTCTGCGGAGCTGACTTGTCACTCTGTCATTTGCCAGAAGGAAACCATAGGGGCCCCACTTTTGTCTCAACAGCCCTATAGTCCAGGTCATCATCATGACACGTGGACGGTTCTCGTTCATTCTCACTATTTCATGGGCATAAAGAGTGAGCACTTTACCCTGTCAAAATAGCACCGACCGTTGGATCATCTCTGAAGTTGATCGACATTTAATCCTCCGAGAGGGCTCTTAGGAATGGTGGGCCCGCTGACTCATCATGAACACCTGGCACCCAGTCACCTGCGGAGCTGACTTGTCACTCTGTCATTCACCAGAAGGAAACCACGGGGGCCCCACTTTCATCTTAATAGCCCTATAGTCCAGGTCATCATCATGACACGTGGACAGTTCTCATTCATTCTCGCTATTTCACAGGCATAAAGAGTGAGCACTTTACCCTTGCGAAATAGCATCGACCGTTGGATCATCTCTGAAGTTGATCGGCATTTAATCCTCTAAGAGGGCTCTCAAGAATGGTGGGCCCGCTGACTCGTCATGAACACCTGGCACCCAGTCACCTGCGAAGCTGACTTGTCACTCTGTCATTCGCCAGAAGGAAACCACGGGGCTTAAATAAATTGTTAACAGCTGTACCTGCTAGGTCATCTCCATCTACGACTTGACTCACCTCCAGGGCCCACCTCTCAGCTTTTTAATCCTGACCTGCTGACTGTTGTCTTCAAGTGCCATGTGCCGCCATTTTACTCACTGTCAACAACCAGCTGGACTATCTATGTGGCATGCCATGTGGTTTTCGCAACTTTGCGGGTTTTAAACTACGCGCAACTTCACCTAGTGAAATAGCGAGAACCGTGGATTAATCTGTGAGATGCGCACTGGTTACCGGGCTTGACAACTTTAGAAGAAAAATACACAAGGCATAAATTTTTTGATTAATCAACATAACCTGCCTAGGCAAACAACAAGGGGGAACATATCTTACGACCCCACGACCCATTACTTAAGTGAATAAAGTAACGATAGATTAGAAACCAGAGGGTTTAAAACAAATAAGATAGGATCTAAAATCAAAAACCCTTAAACCCTTAAAGGCTAGCACAAAGCTGAAGCACTTGGAACTACACCCTATTCGAAAATTTCAACAAACTATAGCCAATTATGGGAAAAGAAAAAACCAATTTTAATCAGTGATAACAGCCCCAAGTAACCTTAACTCTCTATTCCAGAATTTTGGGACTGATTCACCCACCTCATCTTAGCGAAAAGGAGAACCTTGGAATAGTAAGAATTCTACATATAAAAATGAAGAAGATGAAGAGTTAATAGAAGTGGGAAAAAATAAAAACAAGAAAACAAGGTGTACTAATGGGATTAAAACTAGAACCAAATCTAAGGCGGATATTGGACTTTCCAAATCTCCATAGGGGTGCAAAACTATGAGGTAGCACAGGGACTAGGAGAGAAAACAAAATATAGCTAATGGAAGGCAGCGAACCATTCAAGAATCCTGCTCCCAGGTTTCCAAATGAAGGTAATCTCTTGGAACATTAGAGGCCTAAATGGTCTCCATAAGCAGGATGTGCTCGGGAATTTTATCAGAGATCATAAGCTGGACATTATCCTAGTTCAGAAAACTAAAATGAGTAAGGAAAAAGTAGAAAAATTAAAATTCTTTAAACTTGGGGGTGTGTGTGGTAGTAGTTCTAATGGAGCATCTAGTGGGGTTGCCATATTTTGGAATAAGAAAACTATTGATGGAGACCTGATTGATGAAGATGGTGATATCATTTCTATGAGAGTCAAATGCATTGCTGAAGGATAGGACTCGGTGGTTACCAATATTTATGCCCCCAAATCTAAAGTTGCTCAGAGTAAGTTTTGGGACAAAATCCAGTAGAAAAGAGGGAATTTTACCCAGGATAGTTGGCTTTTGATGGGAGATTTCAACACTTCTCTACAGGAAATTGAAAAAATTGGTGGAACCCAAGCTCCGCTAGATAGCATGATTGATCTTATGGACTTTATCAATGCCAATGCCCTCATTGATGTTGACCTTTTTGGAGCTTCCTACACTTGGTCTAATCGAAGGGATGGAGGAGAACTTATTTAGGTAAGGCTTGATAGATCACTTATTACTCATGACTGGGTCCTTAAGTATAGATGCTCTCTATCTGTTATTAACATAGTTGGATCAGACCATTATCCTATTTCTTTTGTTGCTGATTTTATTAAGGGCACACACTGCTTTCCCTTCCAGTTTGAAAAAATATGGATATCACACCCTTCCTTGGAAGCTTCCATTTCCAAATGGTGGAATATAACTATGGATGGGTCTGCCATGTTCAAAGTTGCAAAAAAGTTAAGAAACATCAAAGATAACATCAAGGTTTGGAATAAAAAGGTTTTTGGGGATATTTTTGAATCTAAGAGGAAGCTCAAGGAGGAATTAGAACATATTCAAAATTCTATTCAGAAACATTGTTATAAGAATGTCCCCAAGGCTAAAGAAGATGAGGTTCTAGCCAAATTACACAACACTATTTCAAGAGAAGAAATTTACTGGAGGCAGAGATCCAAGGCAATTTGGTTAGAGGCTGGTGATAGAAATACTAAATTATTTCATATGACATCAATGAAACATAAAGCGGCAAGTAGAATTTCTAGATTGATTGTTAATGATAAAACTCTTGTCAAAGATGATGATATAGCTCATGAATCTGTAAGGTTGTTCTCTAACCTTCTAACTGGTAGCAAGGAACTTGACCTTGTTAAGCAGCAAGATCTAGTTGAAAATATTCCTAAGATTATTGGACCTAATTAGAATAGGATTTTATCTTCCATTCCCTCAGTTGATGAGATTAAAAGAGTTGTTTTCTCCTTCCAAGGGGATAAGGCACCGGGCCCAGATGGCTTCCCCATGTTTTCCTTTCAGGAATATTGACACATTGTTGGGGCTGATGTGGTCAATGTTGTCAAATAATTCTTTGGTTCTAGAAGAATTCTTAAAGAAATAAACTCTACCTTCATTTCTCTAATTCCTAAGGTGTCTGGAGCTGATTCTATGGGTAAGTTTAGGACAATAAGTCTATGCAATTCTTTTTACAAGATAATCTCAAAAGTCTTGACTTCTAGATTGTTGGGTGTTCTTCCTCTTGTTATCTCTGAGGAGCAAAAAAGATTTATCCCAGGTAGGCAGATTTTGGACTCTATAATTCTTGTGCATGTGAATATCCATTCTCTTAATGTTGCAAATAAAGAGGGATACCTCATAAAGCTAGATTTGGTAAAAGCCTATGACAGGGTTGAATGGCAGGTTCTTTTTAGGATCATGGAAGCCTTTGGATTTGATGAGAAGGTTATCAAAATCACTAGAGAGCTGATATCTACGCTGAATTTTTCTATTCTTGTTAATGGATATCCTTCTAGATTTTTTAAGTCTTCAAGGGGTCTCAGGCAAGGAGATCCTATCTCGCCCATTCTTTTCACTATTTTGGTGGAATGTTTGAGTAAATTGATTCAAAATTTGAAGGAGAAAAGGATCATCAAAGGATTGCAACCCTCTTCAGCTAATTTCTTCTACACTCATCAATAGTTTGTTGATGATACTATATTATTGGGATACTCTTCTATGAGTGAAGCTTCTACCTTCAAAAATGCTCTGAGCTCTTATTCCCTTGCTACTGGCCAGCAGGTTAACTAGGATAAATTTGCTATTTACTTCATCAACACTCCCTTGTTGAGGCAGCAAAGGATTGCTAACATAATTGGTTGTAAGGTTGAGAAGCTCCCCTCTACTTATTTGGGCCTCCCTCTTGGTTTGGCTCCTCCAAATGCTTTCTGGAATTCTTTGATTGATAATTTCAACAAAAAACTAGCTAGCTGGAAAGGCTCTATGTTGTTGCTGGTTGGTAAGCTCCAACTTCTTCAAGCTACCCTTCAGAATCTACCTGTTTATGCTCTTAGTTTATTTAGTATACTGATCAAATTTGCAGAAGCGTTAGAAAGAATTCAGAAAATATTTCTTTGGTCTGGTGTGCAAGATAAGAAAAGGATTGCTTTGGTTGCTTGGGATAAAGTTTGTGGTCCTAAAAGTAGTGGGGGGGTTAGGTATCAAATCCCTTAAACCTTTTGTAGCATAGGAATTCGGAAATCATCACAAGCAATAGCAAAATACTAATCTAGCTCAATCACAAAAGCAAATTGCAATGATCAATCCTAATTACACTCAATAGAGACATGAAAGCAAAACATTCAAGACTAAAAGCTAAGCAAACCAAATGCAAATCTGAATTTCTCCTTCATGTGGCTCCATTGTCCTTTTTTCTTCTTCAAATAGCTTTTGTTGTGGATCTCACCTACTAGTGCATGATCATGATATGAAAGAAAGTAGACAAGAAGATTTCTCAAGAATACTCAAAGCGTGATTGATTTGAAGAAGTGATTATTAGATCGATAATGTGATTATTAGATCAGGATTGAAGAAATTCATCCAATTTATAGATAAATTGGAGAAACGACAAGATTAGCATGAAATTGATATTAGAGGCAATTGATTTCAAAATGGGAAAAATGAGTAGAAAGAAGAAGGTTATGACACCTTCTATGTCATGAATTATGACATATTGCCAATGCAAAGGTTAGAGGACTAGAAGCTTGAAATAGAAATAGACATTTAGGAATTTAGGAGAAATTAGAAAATTAGGTTAGAAATGATGACTTGGAAATTAGAAAATTGATGCAAATTAGGTAAATTAATTAATAATTTCTCATTCATTAATTAATTTACAAAAATAGGAGGAATTAATTAGCCAATTAAATAAACATTTAATTGTGACAAGAAGACTTAGGATAAATAAATAAATTATTTAACCTAGAGGGAGAATGGAGAGAAAATGACAAACAAGGTTAAATTAGAAATGCAAGGACGATAATTAGGTCTTGATATAAAATTGATTTGATGTTGATTCAATCATGATTTTGAATTGATAAATGATTTAATTGATAAATGTGCCAATTTACGAGGAATAATGACAAACTGATCCAAATTAACACGATTGAGAAGGACGACGATCGATGACAAATTGATCGCAAAATGACAAGATTGAAAATGATAATGCAAAACGACAAGATTGAAAATGATAGCGATCGATGACAAATCGATCGCAAAATGACAAGATTTGACAAGAGGACAAAACCCTAATTAGGATTGACGATGTCCAAAATGATGACAAATGAACACGCACATTGATGCGACAGGATAAGATTGACCAAAATCATGACTAAAGATTATTGTCGACAAGACTAAATTCAAGAGTGAGATAAATGAAGAATGAAGAAGAAGGACTCGATGCTCGCAAATGATAAAGACCAAGTGCGAATCATAGGAGAAAATGTTAATGTGACACAAAAACCTTAAAATAAGGCAATGCACAAATGTTAAAGTATGACTCCGCAAGCATTGACCATTTTTAGGTGTCTACATTTTGCCCCTCTTTGAGACAATGTGATTTTACGCGTTGTTTCAAAGAACAATAATGAAAATGCCCCAGACAATGACAATGACATATGCATGCCCCCTCGAGGAATTGGCCAGAAACATGCAGAAAAGAGACCAATTGATCGATAAAAATGATAGGATTGAATGGACCGACAATTGGAGATCGGATGCATGAAGGACAAACAAAAGAAGACGCAAAAGACTATGACCAACATAAGATGGATAGGGTGCACCTCCATCTATGCACTGACAAAGATCTATAAATGAGGCAAAGAGAGTGAAAATTGCTCATTTGCACTAGCCCAAGAAGAGGATTTGTTGCTCTAGAAAAGGATACTTGCAGAGAGATGGTGAACATTCCAAGGGCAGATCACCTCAGAGAATGTGTATGCACATTCAGATGACCAGATGATGCGGGAGCAGTGGTATGTATCTCAAAAACCCATGTTTTCAATTTTATGAATTTGACTTGCTTGCAGGACATTGTGGGACCCACAAGGGATGCAGAAAGGGACTCCTACGCTTGTGTAGGGAAAATCCTACGCTTGTGTAGGGTCTTCTGTGCTTGTGTAAGGGTACAGAGGCGCAGGTTATGCTACACAGGCATAATTGTGCAGTGTAAACCCTAATTTGGTCAAAATTGGCATGCGAATGATCCCAAAAAAGGGGATAAGAATAGGATAGGTCAAAATAGATGAAAAACACCCTGATTTGTGGATGAAATGAGGAAATGTAGCCCGTAGGAGAAAACCCTAAAATTGACAAAATATGCCCCAATTATGATGCAGAGTCGACAGTATCCATTGATCACGCTGGAGAACCAACCTAACTGCTTCATGTTACAACATAGACTCAGAAGCATGGACAGAGATACATTAGCAGGACTTGGAGGACACAATATGAGAGTGCAGTTCCACCAAAGCAGAGAGCATTGTCATATCAGGCACGATCGAGGATAGAGAGCAGGGCACGCTCTCAGAGGTCAGTGAGCAGCATGGGGGTGAGTGGACCTATGAGACCACCACAGCCAGGACCAGGAGGGACATCATCCGTGAGACATGATAGGGATGAGGAGGACAGAGGGAGCACCTAGTGATAGAGGCACATGCTCCGTATGACAAACAGGGGACATTATGTAGTTTGACATTTTGTAGTCAGCCTGCGGGCCTTACTTAGGATAGATAGTCCAATTTTGTACTTTGATATTATGTGGATATATGATATGATATGCATCGATATGATGGGATGCAATGTTTTATGATTGATAGTTATTGTCCATGTATGGATGACTTATGTACTATTTATGTACCATTGTGGAACATGTATGGATGTATTTTTTTATGTGTTTTTGATGCATTTATAATATGGAATGAATAAAATGCTTGATGTGATGCTTTTGTACTAACCAATGAATGCAGGATGCAGCATGTGTGTGTGGGGAAATCGGAGCACTAGATCGAACTGATGGAAGAAATGTTAGTAAGAAGAAATGAGACAAAGAACAGTTAGAGATGAAGAAAAACTTGCTTTCAGTAATGCACTTTGTAGGTGAGAACCTTTATTTTAATGTAGCAAAATGGATGCGTAGCATCATGGCATTGAAGGCCAGAGATGAAATGCAACCCTTTTTGCAAAAGACAGACACATCGCAGACAAACAACAATCTCAAAAAAGAAAAGGGACCATGAACCATCCCGGTCACTCTAAATCACTCAGTGACATCATCGAGCAACATAGGAACATGACCGAAGCCAAAGATAAATCAGTAAAAAGATAAGATGCACAAATTCCAACAAATCAAACAAAACATCTTGATCTTCATTGTCAAAAGTTGAAAGTACTGATAGGACGATCATGCTGTCTGGTTTCAGGATATGCGATACCCCGTCTAAGACAGGACACAATCTAGTTTTGAGTATACCACACCTTGTATAAGACCCATGATAGTAGAGACAAGGAAAAATGATTTTGAGGTTGATTTATATGACAATTTTGATCAGTTTGAATGTCTGGTTTGAGTGAAAAGTTCATCTGTTTAAGCGTGATTTCATTAAAGCACAGTGTTGGATTGCATGTCATTGGAGGTATGCTCAGCGATCTGTCTATGCACAAAGGGATTATTGATTGACAAAATGCTTTTCAAGTTGTTACAATTTTTTTGTGTTCATTTTTTTTTTCAGGACTTTATATGATTTTTTGGGGATTTTCTCAGGACATTATTTGATTTTTAGAGATTTTTTCAAGACATTATTTGATGTTTTTTGAATTATATCAGGACATTTTTCAATTTTTTTTGGATTATTTTAGGACATTTTTCAATTTTTTTTGGATTTTGCCCCCAGTGTCTAGCAAGGCAAGGAATATGACAGGTGAATAAATAGGCTTTCTGAAATGTTGGTGGATAGAGGGAAGACAAAGGCCTTTTATCATGGAGACAATACGGATGCAATTTTCAAGGGCTATTGCGTGATGGGACAAGAGACTGGATATGACAATGTAAAGCAGGAACATGGCATGAGGGACATGTCAAGAGGTTTGTGAAACCATGTTTAAATTTTGCGTCCTTATGTCAGATCAAGATCAAGGGACAGAAAGAGTGTATAGATAGTGATAAGATATGGATAGGATAAGCAAGACCAAGAATGGATAAGGGACATGGACTGAAGGTCGGGATAGGCTAAGAGATAGTGGCAGAAAGTTGCAATAAGCTAAGGAATATGGATGAAAGGTTATAATAAGCAAATGGATAAAGACCAAAAGCTATGATAGACTGAAAGCTGCAAACAAGATGCATGATGCTCATGACGATCCTCAGTCTTGTCAAGATCAAAGGTGGAAAAGGGGATATGTACATGAGGGACAATAGGATATGAAGGGTAATGACATGGTATGATAGGATAATGGAACAATGAAGGAAAAAAGGATATGATAGGATAAAACCTGCCCCCAAGTGTAGTGTGCAAGAAGTTCATAAATTACGCTTGACGCCTGTTTGCCAGGTTTTCATCATGGTACTTACCCAAGGCACCTGTTTGCCAGATTTTCACCAGTGGATGAATTATTTTTGCTTTACTTTTTTTTCCTTTTTCTTTTTTTTTTTCACTTTTTTGATTTTTTTGGATTTTGACTTTTTCAATAGAAGATAGACATATGATAGGGGATGGAAGAAGGATTCAAGCGTCTTTTTTGTTTGGATAGTAGCCTTGAAAAAAATAAAATAAAAAAATGGACCATGCCCTTTAAAAGTATGCTCAAAGACGTTGGTAGGATAAGGACATGGAAAAATAGATGAAACTAAGGCAAGGATTTATGCAAAGGATTGGATCAAAGGGATGGAAGGATGGAAAATATGCATTGGATAATGGATAGGGTATTGGAAGAATTGGGATTCAATGGATGGAAATAAAGGCAAGATCAACATTGGCACACACCTTGAGGGGTGATGGACTGATGGAGGAAGAGTGGGTTTCAGATTGTGAGATTTGGATGGAGGAAAGGATAGTGATTCTGGGACATAAGGGCCCAAAATGGATAAAGAAGGTGATGGAGGAAAAAATTTGAGAGGGTTGGATGGAGGAATAGCAATTTTGGATGCCAAGTTGGATGTTTCTTTAGGCTTTTGTGCTTCAAGGAGCTGCTTAGGGATCCACATGGTTTTTGATTTTTTATGCTTTTGTGGTTCCTTGGAGTGCATTGCTTGCACAAGGGATTTAGGAACCCATATATATTTTTACTTTTGTTTTTGAGCAATGGGCCTATGTGGCCTTTTGGATATATTTTTTTCTTTATAGATCATATTGTTCTTTGTTTTGACATGTCGATTATATTGGACATGTTGATCCTTGGATACATGTGGATTTCTAGACTTATGACTTTTATACTTGGCATCCAAATTGCTTGGAGGGGGAAAAGAATGCATGGATGGATATGAATGAAATGGAGTTCTTTTGGATGGATGAAATTTACTCAAGGATGTGTGCCTTTTCTGACCTTGCATAGAGAATGAAGGAATATAAGGACCTAAGATGGATGGAAAGTATGATGGGGAAGGTGTATGCTTGGATTTTGAAGGGATGTTGGATTTAGCAGGGGTACCCATGTCTTGAGGAATTTCACTGAGGCCATGACCCTTAAGATCTTCTTTGACATGGAGAGATTCTTGCTTATGAAGATCTACTCCTTTGCCTTTATGAATATCTTGACTTGTAGGATACTCTTTTCTTTGGGAAGAAGACACGAGTCCATTATGAGGTGGATATGATATGAGAGAAATAATGAGATCTTGAAGTGGATCAGATTGCACCAAAGTGGAAGAACCCATTGTTAATGTCAGGGGTTCATGAACATCTTGCACTAACACATTAGGATCATGAGGGGGACTAGGATTGTGTAGTGGACATGGTTCAATGATAGGCTCTTCAAGAGATGAAATGGGAGAAATAGTGGGATCATCAAAAGAAATGCGATCTTGGAGTGTATATGCTAGATTAGGACGTGGAGATGGAGGAACAAGTGAATCTTGTGGAGGATTTAAAGGAATAATTTGATCTTGACAAGGAGGAAGATCATTGGAATCCTCTTTAAAGGTGCTTTGCTCTTGACTTTCAATGGGATCATCAGAAAGGATGGAAGGGATAGCTTGATCTTTCTTAGGAAGTGGAATGTCAATGGGATTTGAAAGGACATTTTTTTCATGAAATGGAAGGGGATCGTTTAGGATCGAATGGATTGGGGTATCTTGATCTTGCTTGGGGAATGGAGTGTCAATAGGACTTTGGATAGGATGGACAAGAATAGGGGAATCATCATGAGTTTTTGGGAAGATGGGGTCCTGGTCAACAATTGGATGGGATGATAAGGTTTGATCTTGATCTTGATCTGTTTCAAGACACGTTTCTTCATGCTCTAAATTATCCTCTTGACATGGGGTTGGACTTTGGATATGCATGGAGGATTCTAACAAGGAATCAATGTTTTGGCATGAAGGAAATGCACTTTTAACATTTGTGATGGATTTTGGCAAGGAATCAATGCTTGAACATGAGGAAGAGGGACTTTGAATGGGGTCCTCTAAAACAGGTAATGGCAATAAAGTGCATGGTGGTATTGGGTCTTGTATTTCTAAAACATGACAAGGATGTGCATCATGAATTGGATTATCTTGGCAATCAATTATGGATAGCCCTTGGGTAATTTCATCCTTGGGTGTATTGTTTGATGAGGACAATATGGAAGGTTCTTGTGAAACTTCTAAAGGTGTAGGGATAGATGCCACTGGAGAGTCAATTTGTTTGCAGGGGGATGAGGCATTGCTAGACATAATTATATTATCTTGATCTTCCTCAAAGAACTCACTTGGTAGTTTCCTTAAGATCATTGCAATAAAGCCACCTTTCTTTCGAGGTTTTGACATGGTTGTATCTGGAATTTGAACGTGTTTTTGGTTTGATGTCATGTTTTGATATTGGACTTGGTTCAATTGTTCTGACATGTTTGAAACTTGGCTTGGTGTGTGCTGCAACCTTTGTTTTTGAATGTTTGGTTGTGGTTGTTGACATTGATATGTTGATTGAACTTGTTGATATCCCACCATTGGTTGAACTATTTGTTGACATTGTATAGTTGGTTGGACATATTGTTGAAATTGGCCCATTGGTTGTGTTGGTTGTATATGTTGAACAATTGCTTGAACCATTGGTTGTATTGGTTGAAAATCTGATTGATAGTAAACACCTTCTTGTTCTTGTTGTGGAGGCACATAATGTTGAAATTGATGTTGTCTCCTTTCTTGAAATTGTTTCATCATCTCTATTTGGGAGAGGAGAGTTGGTATGTCTGATTGTTCAAGAAGAGATCTTACATCAATTGGCTCAATATTTGGATTTCGACCTGGAAATTTTTGAAACATTTTGGACATTTGTGATCTATTCTTCACAATGTTTTTCACTTTTTGTTCCAATCTCTCTTCTTCTCGAGCTAGTTTCTCCTCTAGTTTTTGTATTTGGACATTTACATCATCATGATAAGTTTGATCCAAGTTCTGAGACATGTAGAGATTGGATTGACATGATTGATTGCTCAATTGTGTTGACATGGCTTCGTAAGAAGGTTGAGACCTCATTTCAACAAACATGTCACTATGCAATGCAACTAATGGGATTGACAAATGCAACCTAAAAGGATGACAATGCAACTTAATGTTTTTGTTGTTTTTCAAGATCTTGACAAACTCATGAATGCAATTCTAAAAATGAGACCCTTAGGAAATTGAAATGATGTCTAGACCTCAAAGGACAAAAGGACCAAGTGACAAAGGAAATTGAAATGATGTCTAGACCTCAAAGGACAAAAGGACCAAGTGACAAAGGACAAAGTGACAATGTCTCCCCTATATGCTTGGATACTAAGCTAGGTTTGACGAAATGACATTGATGACAAAAGACAGAAGATTTGATAAGGTCTAGACTTCTTAACAATGACTTAGGGTTTATCAAAGATTTGGATTACTCAAGTATGACACAACCTAGTTTTGACACTATATGCAAAGGGACAATTACTATGCAAATGACCCTAATATGATATGATAATGACCTAAGCTTAATGAAGAGACCTAGGGTATGCAAATGCAAATGTATGACAATGGTATTACTCTAATGCAAGAGGACACATGCAAATGAATGACCCTTATTGATATGCAAAGGAGTATGACCTAGGTGAAACTTAACCTTGGTAATTGACAATGACTTTGCAAAATGCAAACCTAAGATGAACCTAAATCTAAGTGACATGAATGTTGAGACAAGATTTTGAAAAATGTTTGACAACCATGTTTGAAGGTGTTTTGAACTTTGTTGGATGAAATGTTCTTGTGTTTAACCTTGTTTTGAATCAATTTGCCTTTTTTTTGAAATGAGATGCAATTCAACTTTTGACAAGTAAAGAAGACAAGATATTTTAACATAGACTCAAGACAATCATGCTCATTCACACATTTCTTATGGTAAGCAAGGACAGTAGGTACTTGAGAGGTAGACTCATTATGAGATTCAAGGAGAATACATAGATGCTTGACCCCACGGGTTCCCCTCCACGACACTCACTTCTCAGGGCAGCCAAGCATCAGTCCCCAGGGAAATCTCCCCATGGCGAACTTAGTATCTCTTCCAAGTATCTGAACTTATCCTTCTCAAGCAACTAGAAGGATTTTTGGCCTCTAAATACAAGGTGTTTAGTAAGGATTTCTGTTAAGCGTTATTCCTTAATGTCACGCAAGTGTGATTGAGACATTAAGCCCACCAAGATACCAAACAAATGTAGTCATGCAAGCACGATTTAGACCATGAGGTCCTACTTAGATGTTGATATGAGAAAGAGTTCAAGGGCCATCACTTCCCAAGTAACTGCAATTCCCACGTAACCCTTCCTTCAAAGCTTTCGCCCATCAGGTATTTGTTTATAGTGAGTTAGAATGCCAATGTATTCTAGCTGTACTCACTTTGGGTTGTTCCTTACTCATGATTATCACTTGCTTGCAAAAGCAAATGGTCGGGAAGGCAGGCCCTCTAAAGGTGGCACACAATCAAAAACATGAGCATGGTAATGAAGATCTGGATTTCTGATCACCCTAAGAAGGATGAGAGCATACTCTCCTACTCCAATGTCATACTCAACAATCAAAGCAAACATAGATTCATTCCTTCCTATTTAGAAATCACTAGGTGCCTAATATATTAATTGCAAACACAAAGTTTAGTTTTATGTCCAAGGCAACCTACAAAACCCAAGTCAGAAGTTTGATATGTTTAGTCTTCGACTATCGAACCTTCATAAAACATGTTAGTAGTTTCATTCGTTGTCTTTTCCATGTGTATGCCAAGGTTCTGCACAGAGAATCAGTACCAACAAAA
Source organism: Cryptomeria japonica (assembly GCF_030272615.1). Taxonomy (NCBI): domain Eukaryota; kingdom Viridiplantae; phylum Streptophyta; class Pinopsida; order Cupressales; family Cupressaceae; genus Cryptomeria; species Cryptomeria japonica. The sequence goes on along the minus strand of NC_081409.1, from coordinate 571,616,378 downwards.
CCCAAAAAGCAGAAATAGAATGCAAAAGAAAACAATTTGCAAGTGAAAAACATTGTCTTTTACCTCTGTTTTTGGACTTTACACAGGCATAGAATGTCTGACACAGGCGCAGAATGTCCTTGAAACAGGTGCAGAATGTCTGACATAGGCACAGAATGCTTGACACAGGCGCAAAAGTTCCCAGAAAACACTGCACTACCCTGTTTCTTGGATTTTTGACCTGCAAATCAACTCAAAAGCACTCAAAATCATGATTAGGGGGTTAGTTCATGTCAGGTTCACCAATTAATGTAGCATAGGAATTTGGAAATCATCACAAGCAATAGCAAAATACTAATCTAGCTCAATCACAAAAGCAAATTGCAATGATCAATCCTAATTACACTCAATAGAGACATGAAAGCAAAACATTCAAGACTAAAAGCTAAGCAAACCAAATGCAGATCTGAATATCTCCTTCATGTGGCTCCATTGTCCTTTTTCCTTCTTCAAATAGTTGTTGTTGTGGATCTCACCTACTAGTGCATGATCATGATATGAAAGCAAGTAGACAAGAAGATTTCTCAAGAATACTCAAAGCGTGATTGATTTGACGAAGTGATTATTAGATCGATAATGTGATTATTAGATCAAGAATTAAGAAATTCATCCAATTTATAGATAAATTGGAGAAAAGACAAGATTAGCATGAAATTGATATTAGAGGCAATTGATTTCAAAATGGGAAAAATGAGTAGAAAGAAGAAGGTTATGACACCTTCTATGTCATGAATTATGACATATTGCCAATGCAAAGGTTAGAGGACTAGAAGCTTGAAATAGAAATAGACATTTAGGAATTTAGGAGAAATTAGAAAATTAGGTTAGAAATGATGACTTGGAAATTAGAAAATTGATGCAAATTAGGTAAATTAATTAATAATTTCTCATTCATTAATTAATTTAAAAAAATAGGAGAAATTAATTAGCCAATTAAATAAACATTTAATTGTGACAAGAAGACTTAGGATAAATAAATAAATTATTTAACCTAGAGGGAGAATGGAGAGAAAATGACAAACAAGGTTAGAAATGCAAGGACGATAATTAGGTCCTGATATAAAATTGATTTGATGTTGATTCAATCATGATTTTGAATTGATAAATGCGCCAATTTACGAGGAATAATGACAAATTGATCCAAATTAACACAATTGAGAAGGACGATGATCGATGACAAATTCATCGCAAAATGACAAGATTGAAAATGATAACGCAAAATGACAAGATTGAAAATGATAGCGATCGATGACAAATCGATCGCAAAATGACAAGATTTGACAAGAGGACAAAACCCTAATTAGGATTGACGATGTCCAAAATGATGACAAATGAACACGAACATTGATGCGATAGGATAAGATTGACAAAAATCATGACTGAAGATTGTTGTCGACAAGACTAAATTCGAGAGTGAGATAAATGAAGAATGAAGAAGAAGGACTCGATGCTCGCAAATGATAAAGACCAAGTGTGAATCATAGGAGAAAATGTTACTGTGATGCAAAAACCCTAAAATAAGGCAATGCACAAATGTTAAAGTATGACTCCGGAAGCGTTGACCATTTTTAGGTGTCTACACCTTTCAATAAAGATTTGTTAGCCAAATAGGTTTGGAGGGCCTATGGTATTAAGAGAGATTGGAGTAGGGTGTGGTTTGACAAATACATCCATAATCATCCTATTCATTCCCTTCTCTATTCTGAAGATATCCCTACTGGATCTTTTATTTAGAATAGTATGATAAAATCTATTAAACTTGCTAGAGCTAGATCTAGCTGGGTCCTTGGCAATGGTAACAAAATCAGATTTTGGGGGATGTCTAGATCAAAGATGAGCCTCTTTTTAACCAGGATTGTAACCATATCATTGAAGATTGTAAAAGGAGGTTTGGTTATATGGTCTATAATTATTGGGAGGAGAATAAATGTGTTAGACTTGATGTTGTTTATGCTGGATTCTCTTCATTCCAACATGATTTGTTGTCATTTTCTGTCAGCAAATACTCAGATGATGTCTTCTTATGGAAGAGTAGTCCTAGGGTTACTTTTACTATTTCTTCTTCTTACAAAAAGATATCAACTCAGGCTTGTAACCCTATATGGACTAAAGTTTGGAATAGATTCCTCATTCCTAAAGTTAATATGCTTTTCTAGCTTGCCACTCATAACAAGATTCTCACTATTGATAACCTAGTTAGAAGAGGATTTATGATCCCTAATAGGTGTGAGTTATATCAAAAAGAGGATTAGTGTATGGATCATTTGTTCATTCACTATTCTTTTACCTGGGAAATCTGGGGTAAAGTGTGGATGCAATGGAAAGTTGATTGGGTTATGCAAAATAGTTTTAAGGAAGTCCTTTGGCATTGTATTTTCCCTACCAAGCTTCCCATCATCAAGACCCTTTGGTCCTTTCTTCTTCCTATGACCTGTTGGCATATTTGGAAGGAGAGAAACAATAGAATTTTTAGGGAAACTAAGTGTTCTTCCTAGGTGGTCTTTGAAAAGATTTGCAGGGCTATTAAAGAAAACATCAACACCATTCACAAAAGCAACAAGCAGTGTAGTTATATTGATATGAATAATAATGATAAAAGGATTCTTACAAAATGGAAATTATTGAGCAAGGCTTGGAAGTCTAATCTGAAGAGTAGAAGAGATAATGTGGTTTGGAGGTTCCCTCCTCATGATTGGGTGAAGGTGAACTTTGATGGTGTAGCTAAAGGAAATATAGGTAATGTTGGTGGGGGAGGTGTTATCAAAAATTCTCATGGCTTTTGTGTTGTTGTGATTGCTTCTCCCTTTGGAATTCAAAACAACCATGTTGCAGAAGCTCTGGCAATGTTAAAATGTCTTCAACTTGCTCAAAGTTTCAATTTTAAAAAAATTGGCTGGAGGGGTATTCCCTTAATATAATTTAGGTTATTAAGGTATTATTTCCCCTTCTTGGAATATCCAAAATATCATTGATAAGGCAAAAATAATGTTAGATTCTTGTGATAGTGTGGTTATTACCCATACCTTTAGGGAAGGTAATAGGGTAGCCGATTTGTTAGCTAATGAGGGGGTCAATTTAGCAGAAGATGCTAATTATATTAGAGAGTCATCATGTAAGAACAAAGTTTGAGAGCAATTATTTTATGACATGATCAATGGTACATATTAATCTCATCATTACCATTTTTGGTTCAGACTTCAATGACAGAGTTTGGAGTGAGGCGGATTGTCAAGTGATGACCTGTCTCAGGTGTCACATTAATGAGTATAGATGTGAAAGGCCTTACCATATTAAGTACTAGGTTAATTTGCATGTTTTAAAGGGCTACTTGAAAAACAAGATAATTACCTTGGTTTTTTATTCCAGCTTCTCTGTTCTTCAGCATCAGGTTAGTTTGTGCTCCCTTGAGGGTTTCAATTTGAACTTCTTCTGCATTATGGGTAGAAATCTCAACTGTAATGAGCCCACTAGCTGTGATAGTTGGAAGGGTGAAAGGAAAATTTGGAGAAGGCTGCATAAAAATGGCTTCACTGATTATATGGAGAAATTGCATGGGAGCAAGAAGCCCATTTCCCATGGTTTTGCCAAGGGTTGGAAAAATAATAGAGTTACTCTGTTTGGTCAAAATTGGAGAGTGGATGAAGATTTGGTGGCCGAGGTGACTGGTTTGTAGAAGGATGACATCAAGTTTTATAGAGATCGTAAGTTCTCAGTGGAAGCCATCAAAAATTTCCCCAAGAACGAAGAAGAAAGGGCTCGCCTTGCCAAAAAGGATAATATTTCCTATTATCTCCCTAACCAGGTAAACTCCTTTTGGCAAAAAATGTTGAAAGTGTTAATGGAGTATCTTACTGTTGATGGTAGGTTCTCAAAATTCTATAATTATCACTTTGTTATCCTTAATCACTTTTGCCATAGTTCTAAGATATCTCTTCCCTTCTATCTGGCCTCCTTTGTTAATGACAGTCTGGTTGACCATACTAAGAAACCCAATTCCTACCCCATTGCCCACCAAGGTCTTATTCTGTTAATTTATGAGTATCTTAAGGATAAAGTTAAGGCCAATAAGGATGATCCCCTTGTGGAGAGTGCCCATATCTTTGAGGATGATGATAGTTCTGAGTCTAATGAGGATTCTACCAATCCTCCCCCTAAAAAAAAATTGAGGGTTAGTAAGAAAGATGAAGAAGACGTTGAAGAGATGGTTGATTCTGAGTAGGAGCAGGAGAAGGAGGTGGAGAAGGAGGTGAAGCATGAGTAGGATAAGGAGGTGGAGGGTGAGAAAGGAGATAAGGATAATGAGTAGGGTAAAGAGGATTTTGATGAGTCAGAGGAGAAGTAGAGTCCCTATGATACAAACAATAGGGATGAGGTTCAGACTAATATGGAGGAGGGAAACCCTAGGCCTGAGGATTCTACCCAGGACATGGAGGATGTGGATACTATTCTGAATGCTATTAGAAACAACTCTCTGGAAATTTTCAAGTTCTAGAAGTGGGTGGTTGATAATATTACCAACATTTAGGGAAAATAGAGAGAGCTAGAGCTCAAAATTGATAATGTGGTTAAGGATATTAATGATAAAGGAAAAGAGCAAAATTCTGAGGATAATAGTGAAGCAGAGGATGAAAAATATATTCTTGACTAGTCGAAGGGTGAGATCATAAAGGGAGATGTGAAGCACCTAGAGGATGTGGTGAGGACTCTCAAAGAAAAGGGTGAGTCTGATTATGAACTGATAAACAACAGGGCTCAAAAAATCTTGAGTGCTTTGAGGAAAATCATGGAGCATAGCTTGGCTATGATGAAGGTGACTTCCCAAAATATGAATGCACTGGTTTCCTATCTGGAGAAGGATAAGTATAACAAAGATACTATGATTGTTGATGATGATCCTGGTTCCAGCTCTGCCCAACATTCTTCCAGACGCAAAACTAGGCAAAATGCTAAAGAGTTGGAGTTGAAGACTAAAGGTAATCAACAGGTGTAGGAAAGCAAAGATCTTAAAGAGGCAGAAAATGCAATGATGATGCTTGTCAAGGATTCTGAGGAGACCATAAAGATTTTCACCTAGATGTTCTAGTTTTTTTTAGGTGTGCCAGTATCTTGCTGGTCTTTTGTGTTGATCTTTTCTTGTCCTTCTTTCTTCATTCTTTCCTTTCTTTCTTCTCTAATGCTTTTCTTTATGATATGTAAGTGGGTTTTGGGTCCCTTAAAACCTATTTTTCCTTAATGAAAAATATCAAGTAAAGATGAGGCCTTAGATGATAGGGATCTTCCTTCCCAACCTATCAAAGAGGATATGCATGATGATAGAAAGGAAATACCCCTACACAAGATATTCCTTCTTCATCTACTTTTCCTTTGATCCTTCTAAATACACTCACACTACAAATTTTAAAGAGATTCATTATAATGATCCTTCTTCTCAATTAAAAAATTCTTATAGGAGTTGCTATAAGATAATATCAAAACAAGGTTTTAGAGGACAAGGACTTGAAAACTTTGAACAAGGAATCAAAGTCCATATAAACCCTCCTACACAAAATAGTACCAAATTTCTAGGAGATTCTCATCATTCACTTATGGATGATCTTCTTATAATTAAAAACTTTGAGTATCTTTCAACACATAAAACCTATCATCCATCTAAGGGTGCTTCTTCTTCAAACACTCATTTTTGTTCATATAATCAAACTCATGACCATCACACTAATGATTGTTTGGATTTTCAAAAAAGTATGCAAGAATTAGTTGATAATGGAAATAATAAAATCATAGATGACAATCCATCTTCTTGTGTAAAGGGGAAAATAGGATTTGGCAATTCGCAACATAAAGGAGAGAAATCACCAAATAAATTTTACTTAGAGCCTTTACATTCAAAAGAGTGAAGGGAATCCACTAGATTTAGTCACAAATTAGATAAGGACTAAATACTAAGTGGGTTGGATTGATTTGTGAATTTTTTCCCCTCTTTTGTAAGTTGAAATACTAATTTAAGATAAAGTACTGAAAAATGAAGATAAAACTGAGAAAACAGTGAGCTATAGATGTGGGATTGAACTGGGCACCTGGAATTGAGCAGTACAAGCCGAGTCAAATTTGACCCTCAAAAAAGCCCCTAAAAAGACAAGACCATGATGCGGCACCACGGTCCTCCAAACTTTCTGCATGCTAAAAAGGGTTGATTCATCTCTGTGAATAAAGCTTATTATGAGAAGTATGACTCTGCACCTATTTATTGCACACAAAAAGAAAGGGAAATAGGGACTTTCCTTTAGTCAAACCCCAATTTTAGAATTAACCATGAAATTAAAATGGATGTAATTGAAATGACTGTAATGAAAGGTTCTCCTTTTGAGGGAGATGTTGAATTATGACTAAAAATTGAATGATGATATCTCCTTGTGAATTTTTTCTTGCCTCCACATGAAATTAGGGTTTCATGAAATAGGATGTAGATCTCCACTTCAATGCTTGAAGGAAGACTGAAAATGCTCAATTACTCTTGAATTCTTGTTGTTGTATGTGTGCTCTTATATCTCTTTGCTTGTTGATCAATTTCAAATGAGAGGGAAAATCCTATTTATATACCCCCCTGTAGATAAAATTGTCTAATTTTCCAACATGAGCCGATAGGGAGAGGGGAATCTCACTCAAATTTGAAATATTGCATTAGGTTTTGAGGGGCCCCAAATTAGGGTGGACCATGGCATGGTGCCATGGTCTTGCCCTATTTTGGGTAGACTTTAAGGTGCATTAGGTGGTGCATTTTGAGTTTTATGGCATTTGTGATGTGTATGAACATATTTGGGTCTTCAATTAGGCCAAGGGGCACAAACACTAAGGTGAAGACCCAAATGCGGTCAAAATTACAAGGGGTACAATTTTAGGACACTACATTCAGCACCCACTTTAGTAGGATTATGAATTTAATCATTCTTGGTAAAGTACAAAGGGTTCACATTGAAAAAATTTCGCCAGGTCATCAAGGAGGCAAGATACACCAAGCCACCAATGGACTTAAGGATATTACAACTTCAATGATAAGGTAAAAAGGGAAGATCTTGAGAGAGAAAGAGAGAACCATGACTACAAACTAGTAAGGTCCTCTTACTATGAGTCATGAAAAGAAAAAATATGAAAAATTACAAAGCAAAGAATAAAGTTCACTAGGTAACTTTAAGTATCAAGATATGCAAGAGAGAGAATCATTGAGCACAATGTATGCTCCCATGTTAAAATGATTACGCACACCTTATTGAGAACAATTGCTTTAAGGTAGGATATGCCCAAAATGATAAGAATGTTATCACAATAATTTATCCCCCAAGAGAGGACAAATCAAAGGACAATGATCACAAAAAACAAAGCACAGGGTAGTTTTGCTTAAATTTGGAGTCAGTTTTCTTTTTATGATAACCAATGTATATCATATATATGTGTGTGTGTGTGTGTGTGTGTGTGTGTGTGTGTGTGTGTGTGCATAGAATTGTCCTTATCCCCCAAATAAAGGAAACCACCATGGAAGAAGGGAACATGTGTCTTTTCAGTCAACATAGGAGAGACCCAAAATAAATCTCTATGCTTTGCATCATCCTCAAGTAGACAACATATTGATGAAAAATAGAAGAATTGAGAGAGAAATAGAAGATGACAATCAAATAAGAGAGGAGAGGGAGAATCTATGGTTCTAATGAAGCTAATCAAGCATGTTATCTACCCTCGATCTTTCTGATCATTATTTTGGGAAGGTGGACAACACACAAGAGGAGCAACATTGAACATACTAGATGGAGCTATTGCAAGTTGAAAACAATGACCATGCTCTAATGATGGATCACTTTGTTTGTTACTAGGAGCTAGGATTAATTCTTTTGAAAAAATTTTAGATAAATCATTTTCAACATCAACATATTCATATTCATCATCATAAAAATTAGGATCAATATTTTTATCATTAATAACATTCTCACCTAATCCTTCATCAAGATCAACAAAAATAAGAGCTTTAATAGGAATATAACTTGAACCATCATTTGTCTTAAGTATTTTGTGTCTTGGAGAATTAGGTGACCATCTTCATTAGGAGAAGGTTGAGAAAATGGAACTATATCGATAGTTGGTGTCTTGGGGGAAGAAATGGTTTGGGAAGCAAGTTCACGAGATGTAGCATGTCTTCATCAGTGTTCTCTCACACAATGGTTTCTTTTGGTTTTAGTTGAATGTTGTGAAGGTTTAGGTTCATCAGGTATAGAAAAAATTTCTTCTTGGAAAGAGAGATGTATAGGAGAAGGTATTTTAGGTTGAATAATAAGAGAGGTCAGTCACTTCACTTTGTAAGATATAGGAGGTAGAACCACACCATATAAATTTGGAATGGGAGGTGTAGGAAGGAGACCGGATCCATCATAAGGAGGAGGGGGAATAGGTCTATCTTTAGGAGGAATAGATTGATGCTTAGGAGGAAGAGCAATTCTATCCTTGGGAGGAAGAATGGACTCATTCTTAGGAGAATACATATATTCCTCTTTGAGAAGAAGATTATTTATTCTCTTAGGAGGAAGAAAAATCTTGTCCTCAAGAAGAGGTATATGATCATCAAGAGGAAGGCTAAGTGTTAGATTTCTAGATTTACTCAAGGATAAAATCATCTTGTTTTTCCATTTTTGATATGATTTAAAGAGAGCATCACTTCTACATTGAGGTTGGAATTGTTTGGACCAAAAATAATCAAGACAAACATCTCCATGCATCACCACAGGTTGATATATGCCATGATTAACAATTATGATTTTATCATTCTAAAGAAATTTCAAACACTTATGAGTAATAGAAGCGATCACTTTCATGAAAGAGAGCCAAGGATGTCCTAACTTCACACAAAATTGATTAGATTTAGGAATGATAGAAAACACAATATGTAAGCATTTAGTGCCAACATCAATAGGAAGTGTGATAGAACCAATAGTAGGACAAGAGAAACCATTAAAAATTCTAACTATCACATCAGTTTTATTATATGTCAGTTGATGCAATTACAAAGTACAAAGAAATTCTTCACTTATTACATTAACCATACAAGCTGGATCAATAAGAACTCCTCGAGAAGGTGTGCCTTTTATTTTTGTAGTTATGTAAAGTGGGTCATCGAGTGCTTTAATAGTCTCACTAGGATCAAATGTAATGCATAAGTCCTTAGGAGTTTTAGTTTTGTCAACAAGGTTCACCACATTATTAGACTCAAGGACAACATCATTAGGAGAGAAAGAAAGATGATCCATTTCAATCACATTAGTGGAATGGGAAGGTAAAGGATTAGTGAAAATTTGAAGGTTTTGATTAGGAGGAGCTACTGATTTATTTCCTTTATCATTCACATCAGCCATAGATATGGTATTGTTATAAATCAAGTCTTGAATCTTACTTCTTAAGGAATATCACTTTTCAGTGTCATGACTGCATTGACAATGGTATTTACAAAAGGCTTTAGCATCATAGGAAGTTGGAAAAGGCTTAGTTGTGTCAATTGGTTTAATAGGAGGAGGTTTCAACACATTCCTTTTGTAACAATTACAACATAATACTATGCAAAGATTCATTCAGTGGAATTAATTATTTTCTAAAGTATTTGGACAAAGGAGGCACATCTATTGTTGTGGTTGCCACGTGAGTGTTGTTGTTGTCATTGAATTTGATGAATCCCTTATTCAATTTTAACTTCACAAAAGGTTCTTTATCACTTTCACTTTTATCAGAAAATCCCAATTGCATTAGTAAATTGTAGGTACAAATATTCAACCCATCTCCTCCATCTATCAAAACATGCTTGACTCAGTGTTTATGGATCATAGCTTCAATATGCAATGATTGGATATGTGGATGATTCAGGGAATTGTCATCTTCTTCACAAAAGGACATGTAGTGAGGTGAAGTTAGGTGACCCACCATAGATTAAAACTGATCCAAATCTAAGTCTTTAGGGATGTTAGTAGCGAGAAAAGCTTTGTCTATAATCTCTCTATGAGAAGAAGATATTTTAAGCAGTTCAAGAATGGAGATTTGAGTGGTGGTTCATTTTAATTGTTCAACAATGCTATAACCAGAAGAAGATGATGAAACTTGTTGTTTAGATTTAGCCATGATCATATCTGGTTGTTTGTTTGAAGAAGTTGGTAGTTTTGATGTTGTCAATGGATTTGATGATCTCTGATCATGAGAGGAGGAACTAGCTCCTTTGAGAGTAACCTTTTTTTGAGCGCGGGTCATGACATTCACAGTTTGCATTTTGTTTTGTTGATCTTTAACGATGATCACATTGCAATATTCAGATTGGGAAGGTTCAATCATGTTGATCACATTATCATTATTGACATAGGAGTAATTGATTTTGGCACCTCCCTTGGATTTTGAGGAATCTCCCTACTCATAAGAAGGCAAGGGATCTTTGAAAGCTTTGTGATTAGCATTGGTTGCATGATTTCTAACAACAATTTTGTCAGCATCGATAAGGTCTTGAATCTCATGCTTTAGTTTTATGTAGTTATTTGTTATATGACCCTTGTTTCAATGAGATTCATAGTACTCATTTCCCTCCACTATTTGGGTTTGACCTCAAGATCATATGGTTTGGAGTTTTTAGGCAATGTGGTCAGTTCGTTTGCCAATAGAGTCTTAAGAGCTAACTCATAGGATTCTCCGAGAGGAGTAAAATCATTTTTAGGTTTTGAAACCCAAGGATTCTCTTTAAACCACTCTTTTGATTTCTTAGGCAGGTTTTCTATAGCACTTTTAGCTACTTTGAGGGCTTGTATGCTACTAGTTAGATTGAATAATATGGGTTTTGATTTTGTCTTGACAATATCAACCACTCCATCATTAACAACATTTCTATTATTATCTTTGCCATATTTCCAGTATTTTTTCTTTTTTTTAATAACTAGAGCCTTGATGTGTTTCTTTATAAAGTGATATATCTCCTTTCCTTACAATCACATCTTCCATTTTGAGAGCACTATCCACCATCTTGATGAATGAAGGGTATACCTACATTTGGATATTATATTTCAACTCATGAATAAGATTATTAATAAAGATGCCCATCTTCTCAGAATCAGGAATGGGTCATGAATATCTAGAGAACATCTTTCTCCAACATTGAAGGAAAGTGAGAAAAGGTTATCCCATCTTCTGTTTGGTATTATAGAGCTTGATCATTATGACCGGATGACAAATGTTATAGGATTATTGTTGTAGAAAAAATTCAACCAGATCTTCAAAAGATTTAATTCCCACAGGAAAGATTGAAAACCACTCTGTATCTTGTCCTCCTAAACTTCTTGGAAAGAGACGCATGAGATATGTCTGTCTGTGCATGAACTCCATACATAAAGCACAAAATTCTCAAACATGGTCTTGAGGATATGAGTTACTATCATATTTGTCAAAATTAGGAATTTCCACTCTTGAAGGAAATGGAGGCATGTAAAGGTTCTTGTCAAATGGGAACGAGCAGATTGTGTCCAAAAAATACTTTGTAGATGATTTATCCTTGTTTTTCAGTTCCTTGATTTCAATTTGCAATGCTTGCAATTGTTTGTTTACCAATGCTAGTGGTGTCTCTTCTTCTTTAGTGATAAGGATTTCAATGTTATAATGAATGGGAAGTTTAGTAACCTATTTTGCTAATTCTAGAAAATGCTCTTCTTTTTCTCTGGCCATGATAATTTTCATCATTTTTTGGAAATCCTTATCCTTTTGACAGTTATTGATAACAGCTTCTGTAGGTTCAGAAGTTTCAGACTCGCTAGATGAGGAGTTATTTTCAGTAGCATGGGTGCTAATATTATTATGAGTATTGCATTTAGCAACTTCTCTTTCTTTCCTTTCTCCATAGATGGTGGGAGATAAGGGTTGATAAAAAATTGGTATACTAGATGAAAAAGGTTTGTCAGAGATGAGATCTTCTATAAAGAATGGATTAGCCTGCGATGAAAAGGGTTGTCCCTTACCTTTGGCAGCTATTTTACGAGAACTTCTGGTTTGAATAGGTATTTACAATCGATGTGACCGAGAGAGGAGTGATATAGAAGTCAAGATTAAATCGGAGCTAGTTGTTCATTTGAGATAATGATTGAGGAGATGAAGACCAAGTTTGGTTTTGGGAATGATCTATCCTGTATAAGACATGATCTAAGAAAATTAGATTGATCATATTGATGAGTGGTTGATTGAACTAGCTGAGATATAATAGACAAAGTCATGCAACACAATGACAGGGGTACACTATCAAGATTGTTTATGCCCAAAATTAAAATGACCAGATATACGCTCACTACAGAGTGAATAGGAAAGTATGACAAATCTAGAAAAACATGCAAAAAAATAGTGTTCTTGACTGACAAAATCAGAGGTTCATATGACATAAGATTACTTATCAGATGATAATTTAAGGACTTCTAGACGACAAACTAGGAAATTCATACGAATTGCTACCTATTTTCGTACGATAATTTAATGCTTCTCAGATGAAAAACTGTTAAAGAAGATGATGACTTGTATGAAAGTTGACAGTTAACCAGATGATAATTCCCACTAGGTAGTACAACAAACTCACAAAGAAAAACCCTAGGTGTTAAGACTTGTATGACAGTTTAATGTGAACCAGATGATAATTCTCACAAACCAGGATGATAAATTAGAAGACACGTACAACACAGAACCAGACATGGATGAGTTTCTGACAAGGACAGAGTTTTGACCATTGAGTTTTTGATGTTTTCCAGTTTCAAAATTTTAGTTTTCAGTTTCCAGGACAAAAATACAGCAAACAAGCAAGATCCAAAGTGACTTCAAACACAACATGCTAATTCTAAGTAAGTTGGCTAAGAAAGAAAAAAATTTCTTGTAGACTCGGGTACACACTCAATAGCTAATCAAAATATGGTTGTTGAGTCTCACGCAATGGATTCTCAATACTGTATCAGCTGACTCCAAATGCTAATGGGGGCATGAAATGGCAAGTATCTTAGGAGAGTTACTATCTCTCTTGTACAAATATTATCCCCCTTTCAAAGGTGAACTAGGTAACTGCTATTTTAAAGTTCTTAGTAAGGATTTCTATTCAAAAATTACCCCTTGAAGTCATGCAAGCATTATTGAGGCCTATAGCCTGACAAGGTACCAAAACAAGATGTAGTCACGCAAGCGTAATTGAGACCGCAAGGCCCTACACAATGCTCGATATGAGAGATCTCAAAGAGAAAACTCAATTAATCCCATCCCTCGAGACTTTAATCCCAAAAGGCCTATTTATTATAGCAAGTTGGAATACTTGGGTTTAGTTGTACTGACTTGGGTCATTCTCACAAGGTGATTACTTTTTCCCACTGTGACAGGTCCACTAAAGGAACACAAATCTCAAAAATAGAAAAGCTTCAAGGGTCTGGCTTTCTGATTGTCTATGCAGAAAAGAGAATAATCTCCTACCTTTTAGACTCTTCCTAACCATATTGCAATTTAAATGCCTAAAAATGAATTAAAGAATACACAATGTTAAGTTGATTCTCTTTAGGCAACCTGCAAAAACAACACATCAGTAGTCATGTTGTTTTTTATCAATGGATTCTTTGATAGCCATAAGTTTGATTGATGGATTCTTTGATAAGAATTCCACAAAAAATCAGTTAGGCTATGAAAATCTCTCAGATAGACAAAAGACAAATCAAATTCAATTCAATAAAAAACCCTAAAACGTATAATGTTCTGAAATGATAAAATCAGAAATTCGTACGACAATTATCACAGAATCAGATGAGTAAATACTAAATAAAATGATAGAAGTAAAATATTGTATGAGGATTCTGACATAACCATATGACAAAACTCAGAACTTGTACTATGTGATGCAAAAGATTGTATGATAGTTTGCAGAGACTATACATATGAAATCTGGAAAATAAAAAGAAATGGTTGTAAGGCTGAAAATTTGAATTTTCCTACCCCACGATGGGCACCAAAAATGTGTGTGTGAAAAGTGGTAACTTGCAAGTTGTAAGGCATAAACACTTCAAAAAATCATTGCATGCATGGTTAGATAGATATAATCATGAATATAAAAAACCATAATGAAATTGACCTATTGCCTTCTAAAAGATGCGAGTATAGACTTGTTAGAAATTGACTCTCAACTGGTTAGGTTTCATTGTGTTTTCATTTATGGAAAAATGCTTTTGGATTCACGCTTCATATGGTGTATCGGCAGACACTTTACAGACTCTGCACTGAAACCGACATAGGATAGAAGATTTATTTGATCACTAGCAATGTAGGCTGACATGGTATGGTAAAGGATATCGGTATTGGAGACTAACACATCTTAGATCTGACATCGATAACTTGTTTTAATGCTTATTAATTTATGTTATATGGTCAACATAAAATATGATATTGTATATAACTTTGTAAGACGCCATAAGGCATAAATTTTGTATAGGGTATATAGGGGAGATTGATTAGATCATTTGAAATATATAGAGATGGATAGAAATGGTTATGGATGTAATGAAATGTGAAATATCAGAGAGACTATGTATGTGAGGAATTCATTATAAGGGTTACTTTGGTACTGAGGTTTAGGGTTATAACCAGAACAGATAGAGCTTAAATCATAACTGTATTCCGGCATAGGAGATGCTATACTAAGTAGTTCACTATTCTCTGGATTGTTGTCTATATTTTTATGTAGTCAGAGAGGCTCCTTTTGTGATGAGCAGTGTTCTCTAGGCTGTAAGCCTTCCTACAAGTGCAGGCCCATCATATGTTGTAATATCTCTTCATATGGCTAGTGAATTGATATTGTGGGTCACAAATCCCATCGTCGTTTTTCCTCGTTGAGATTTTTGACATATTAATATATGTGTTATTATTCTCATTTATGTGTTTGGCTTATTGGTTGCATTATTTCTTTCAATTTTGTTTATACCAGTTGGTGTATGTTTGTTTTTCTAAGGCTAAAATCTTATATTTTGGTATAACATTGATTCATCCCCCCCTCTTAGTGTTATTGGTTTCCAACAATTGGTATCAAAGCCTTGTGCCTCGAAGGAAGTTTAACAACTTGAGGAAGATCCTAAAAATGGAATCATTGAATATGGATTTGGAGAAGCAGCTTGAGATGGCACTTGAAGATTATGATGATAAAAGATTGAAGAACTTAAAGCTACAAGATGAGTTGAAATCTGCTAAAGAATTTATTCCTGTCCTACAAGAAAGACTATCATCGGTTCAAGATAGGAGGAAGGAACTTTTACAAAATCAGGATGATGAAGATGCACTTAAGGAACAATGTCAGAAATTGAGTCTAGAGAACATGGTTATAAAGAATGAAATGCAAACTATGACTATGAGATTATCCAAGGATATTGAGGACATAAAGAAAAAGGAATAAAATCTTCTTGTATCCCTGAAGAACAAATTTGAAGAATGTGGTAGGTTGACTCATTAAAATGAGTTATTAAGGTCTAATTTGGTACAATCTAGGAGCAATGAGAAAGAGCTTGAGAGACAAATGACAATGCTAAGAGATGATTTAACTGTTGCAAGTGAGTACAAAGAAAAATTCAAGATCAATTCAACACAGCTTGATGAGTTACTGAAGAGACAAAGGTAGATTGGAGATTCCAGTGGACTTGGATTTGAGCAAGGATAGAGTTCCGATACTACTAATGAAGATCAAAACCATAAGGAACTGGTAAGGCAATTCAATGCTTATAAATTCAATGGTAGATGTTTTGTTTACAATAAATTTGGTCATATGGCTAGGGAGTGTAGAAGCAGAGTGAATCAGAACCCTGATTCTGCTCCCAATAAATGTTCAAAATGAAATAAAATTGGTCATAAGATAGAAGATTGTAGAATGAATGTAAAATGCTATGCTTGTGGAAAATTTGGACATATGGCTAATCAGTGCAGGCTTAGCAATTTCACCGATTTTAGCAAGGCAATTCAAAAGAACAATGTTACATGTTATGCATGCAATGAAGTTGGACATATTGCTAAATTCTATAGAAATAGAAATCCACCAGTTGGTAATAGAGGATCAAGTGATAAAGGAAAAGAGAAGATTAGTGAAATCCAGTAAGATCATACTCAGAGATGGGTTAGAAAGACCGAAGATCAATCATCAAATGGGAATATCCCAGTTACCTATCCGGTAGAAGAGGTTGCTCCTGCACTGACAATGAGCTCATCTGGTAACTAAGGTAGATGCCTTAGAGGTAGGCAAATTTCATGAAAGAAGATACATATTCTCTTGGAGGAGATTCTAAAAGATGTTCCAGATACTAGAGAGGTTTATCCAGCATTGATATATTCAGAGTGAGATTCGGTATTATTCACCGACAATCATTTATGTCAATAGAAAATTAAGGTTTTCTTGATGGATAAAAGGTCAATTACACTTCAATATTAGTCACCTAGAATTCAGAGCAATTTCAGAGCAATTTAGAGTGACTTGGTGCAATCAGAAGCTATTCAGAGGCAATCATATTTCATCTTGAACGATCACACCGACATCTAGAAGAATTTGATAAGAGGTTTTCATTGGCAATGTTCTAAAGGTACTTTTCTTGAAACATGGAATCGGGATCATCTTCTGCTCCTATTTTCATTGCAAATCCAACTGTAGTAAAAATTAAGGACTGCCCCAGGCCAATTTTCAAATGGTATCCATATGTGGCTACCAAGGAAGATTCGATTGGAGTGTTTTCTCGTGTCCCAGAGGGAGTGGTATATGTAGAAGATGTTAGGGCCTATATTCATTATCATATAGAGGACTTAGGCACTTCAAAGATCAAAGGAATGTATATGAGTGAAATCATGGGAGAATCTAGTAAAATCAAACCAACATATAAACACATAAAGATCTAGGGTTTACTGATATTCTAGATATTCCAAAATTTAAGGAATATTATTAGATATGTATTGAGAAGAGTACATGGGGAATTCATATGGCTGGATCGACCCTACAAAATCACTAAGGAAGCCATTCGAGCAATTAATGGCTTACCATCAGCATGGAAACATCTGAATAAGAAGGTATCAAATGACTTCATAAGAAAGATCATCGGTGCTACATCAGACAAGAGATCAATGAAGGTGAGCACTATCACTGACACCGACATTAAATTTGGCAGCATGATCATAGGCTACAAGGTAACCTAGTCTAGCCGATTGAATTCAGTTTCCAGTTCATGTATTTTGGTTGCTTATAGAATGATGAGAGAAAATATCAAGTTAGATCTTTGTGACTGGATGCTTAAGGAGTTATTGTTCAATTTAAGAAAGATTAAAGGTGAGAAGAAGGGCACCTTTTGGTACGGAAATTTGTTAGTATTCTTAATGTTATACTTTTTGAATGATACCCCAAGTTCTGGAAGGAAGAAATGGGATTTTGACATCCCGATAGGAAGACAACTTAAGAAATCAATTGCTACATTGGGAAGTCTTAGAGATGATAAGGTATGGGGTTACTTCAAGGCTTTTCACAAATCTATGAGGTCTATAATAGGGATACCTGAGAAAATAGTAGAAAAATACTCTAATGATATTTGTTTCATGGTTAAGAAGGATGTGACTCTCATGGAGGCAGTCAAGCCTCAGAAGATTTGGATACAAGAAATGGGATATGAGGTAGATGCATTAATTATGGATGCATATGCAAAAATTCTACTTGATACAGAGATAGACAAAACATAAAAACCTTGTGGAACAACACAACAAAAGACTTTTGAGGTTTAAACTGAGTTCAATCGGAAGAAGAGGGAAAAAAAAGAAGATAAGACAAGCAAGTTTGTACAGAAGGTTTCTAAGGATATTAAGGCACTCATTGATATTATCTTGAAGAAAGAGAGAAAGAGGAAGGATCTGGTAGTTCACATTGAACCTGTGGCTGCTAATTTTGATACTGATGATGAGACACCATTATCTTTCAAAAGGGTTTTGAGGAAGAAACTGGAAGAATCTAAAGTGGAACCAAAGAAACAATCAGTTAGGAAGGTTGCCATCAAGTTTTTGACATAGAAGTAGGAACCCAAGGCTACACCATCAGCTGCATCTGGTACTACCAGAAGGAGGAAGAATAGTGACATTGATTTGGCACTAGAGACTGGTAATGTAACAATTATTCCACCTAAAACTTGTGCTGAAATTATTGATAAAATAACTAAGGAAGGGATGCTGAAAAATGTCAAGTCTTATTATGATACATTTGAAGATGATGAACAGAGAGAGATAGAGGAAGCAATTCTTCTATATTTAGACATCTATAAGAAAGCATTAATTGAAATAGAAAATCAAATATCGATAGAGCTAGACAACATTTTAGATGAAAGAAGGTTATCAGCGATGCAAGAAGACAAGCACATTAAGATATAAGAACTTTTAGCTATATGTGTTTCTATAACTCTAGATGAGATGGAGAAGACAATGTAGGCTGCAGATAGAAAGGTTTTTAACAACAAACATAGAATAACTAGCCTAATGTTAGGAAGGCTGAATGAGATAGTAAAGGAAACACAAAAGGATTGGATAATGTTTTTTGGAGAGCATAGAGGATTCTTCACTTCACTAGAGATAAAAATAGACACTATAGATACACCAGTTGAAGGGAAAGGTAAAGGAATTATGGGTACTCCACCCTTAGTTTTGAAGAATATAAAAAAGTTGGAAGCTGAGCCACCGGTTAACACAAATGCACAAACAAATAAACTGAAACCAGTAAATGATGAGAGAATTATACGAGATACTAACATTGAGGACACTTTTCCTCCAAATACTAATGTACAGGTTGAGGATATTGTTCCTATGGAGGAACCAACAATTGCACCAACTGCACCAAGTGGCGAAGTCACCAGTGCAAGTGAGGAGGTAATAAAGGATAAATCACCAAAGAAATCAGGGGAATCTAGTAGGGAACCAGTTGCTACCACATCATTAATGCCAATTGACACTTCTCTAGTGGAAAAGAAAAACATCACAAAGATGAGTTCCACAGAACTGATGATGATGACTGCTCAAAAACTAATGAAGGAGGGAACCACAGACAAAGGGATTATAGATCAATCCATAATTGTTTTGCACAAATTGGTCCCAAAATGTAAGATTGAGAATTAAGAGATCCCTTCCAGAAAGATTAAGATAATAATAGAACACATCTCTAAAGATTTTCAATCATTATAGCAGATCTCTAATAGACTAGCACTTAAAAAATTAACTTTGGCTAAGAGAGTCACTTTTGATTAGGTCATTGATAGAGAGAAGAAAAAGATTGAGGAAAAGTTAATTTTGATAGAAAATTCTTTGAAACAAGGTACTAATATATACAGGGTATGTTGCAATACAAATATTCTTACAACAAAAGTGATTGAAAAGATAAAAGAGGTACATGACAAAATTGCTAGTATTGGTAACTCTTTTGACGAAGTAGTTTCATTGACAACATCTATTGATGGAAATTTTTTGACTTTGGAGAGTCATATTTCTTCTCTTGAAAAAGAAAGAGATAAGATCATTTAGAGAGCCAGAAGTCTCAGAGGTTTGGTGAGTCCAAGATTAGATTCACTTGGTGTACATAAGAGGGAATGCATGGATATGCTTGGTAAGCCCACACTAGCAGAGGTTAACGAGAAAGAATCGCTTGCATATTCATTGAGTGGACTTGTATATATCTCCAACACATTCAAAACCGGCTGGGATACTTATGTGGAGTTATTAGAAAAAGCTTACCCGAAAACCTTGAAATTGGTCAAGCTCCGGTAAGACATTTTTGGAGGTATTCAGTGTACAGTTATCATTCTTTGACATTCTTTTTTACAATTTTTTTTGGGCATTGATGTCAAAGGGAGAGTAGTATAACATTTGAAAAATGATTGTAAGGATTGCATATATTATGGGGAGTTACAGAGTTTTTTGGAATTTTGGAATATTGGAGCATTTTGCATATTCAGCTCAGGGGGAGCAGGGCAGGATGAAACCGACAGTTGAAACCATGGCCATTTTTCACATAAGTGTTGCCATCAATGCCAAAGGGGGAGATTGTTGGCAATTGAAACTCTACTGGTTAGGTTTCATTATTTTGTCATTAATGGCAACATGCTTTTGGGTTCAGGCTTCATATGGTGCACCGACATGCACTTCACAAACTCTACACCAAAATCGACACAGAATAGAAGATTTCTTTGATCACTGGAAATGCAGGCCGACATGGTATGGTAAAGGATATCAGTATTGGAGGCCAACACATCTTGGATCTAGCATCGGCAACTTGTTTTAATTCTTATTCATTTATGTTATATGGCCGACATGAAATATGATATTGTATATATCTTTCTAAGCCAACATAAGGCATAAATTTTGTATAGGGTATATAGGGGAGATTGATTAGATCATTTGAAATATATAGAGATGGATAGAAAAGTTTATGGATGTAATGCAATGCAAAATGTATCAGAGAGACTATGCATGTGAGGAATTCATTGTAAGGGTTATTCTGGTACCGAGGTTTAGGGTTATAAATGGAATAGACAAAGCTTAAATCGAAACTGTATTCTAACATAGGAGATGTTATGCTAAGCAATTCACTATTCTCTAGATTGTTGTCTAGATTTTTATGTAGTTAGTGAGGCTCCTTTTGTGATGAATAGTGTGCTCTAGGCTGTAAGCCTTCCTGCAAGTGCAGGCCCATCATATGTTGTAATATCTCTTCATATGGCCAGTGAATTGATATTATGGGTCACAAGTCCAACTATGGTTTTTTCTCATTGAGGTTTTCCATGTATAAAGTTGTGTGTTATGATTCTCATTTATGTGTTTGGCTTATTGTTTGCATTAATTCTTTCAATTCTGTTTATATCAGTATATCGGTTGGTGTATGTATGTTTTGCTAAGGCTAAAATCTTATATTCAAGTATAACATTGATTCGCCCCCCCTTCTCAATGTTATTGGTTTCCAACACTTTCTATCATATTTTTCTAAGCAATACCAGTGACTAGACTACATCAAGATGAAGGATTTAATCTATATGAGCACAAAATTTGAGCTAAATGAATGCAAGATTAAGCTAGATGAATTTGAAGATAACGTGATTAAACTAATATGCAATAAACTATGATGTAATATTCTTAAAACACAAAATCTCAATGAACCTAGAGCAAAAATGACATAATTAAAATAAATCTCCATTTTTTGAATGAGAGATGAGAGCCTAAATTTATAGAAAATCCAAAGAGAGACCAACGGTCAAGATCGATTAATGAGAGCGGTCGAGATTCTCCAAGAGGAAGCACGATCCAGGTGAATTGATGTGGTTGGCTTCTTTCCTCGTCTTTAAAGGAAATTGAACTAAGTTTAAGATAAAATCAGAAAAATTGATTTATTTCATATTTTATTCAATTTTGATATTTAATTTATTTAGTTGATTTAATTGCTTTTTTGAGATTTTTCAATTTAATTCCTTTTGATTTCTTTTTGCAAATTAATTCCTTTTTAATGATTTAATGGCAAATTTATTCATTAATTAAATATGCTAGGATATTTAATTAAATAAATAGGATAATTTATTAAAATAATTTACTTGGAATGATCAATTAATTAAATAAACATTTAATTAATATAGAATGATTTACTTACCATGTGACATTGATGATTTAGAAATTAATTAGTTAGGTGCTCATGATTGATTTACCTTTGGTTAGGACCTTGGTGATGTAATCGAGATTAGGGGCCGATGGTTTAGGTGACCATTTTTAGGGTATTATAAGGGTAACATGATAATTGTGAAGTACTGCGCACAACTATGTAAAGGAAGTAAACTCGGAAAAGAGAAGTTTATCCCTAATATATTTTTGCAAATTAGAAATGTAAATGATTTGAATATCTTGATCAGGCATAAGAAAAGAAATTTGGGAATACAAATGCTTATATCTACCAATAAAATCAGTCACTTTTTCTTTAACACCTTGTTTACAATGCATCAAATCAGTCAAACTAATCTTAGGACCAATATTATTGTGAAAAGAATTTGCCAATTGTTGAAATGAAGTAATAGAATAAGGAGGCAAAGAACAATACCCTTGTAAAGCTTTATCCCTTAATGTTCTAGTAAATAATTTAGCCAGCAATATTTGGTGATGAGAAAAGTCACTACATAAAGTTTAGAATGTTTTAACATGAGTCAAGGGATCACCTTTTTCATTATAAAGTTCCAATTGAGGGACTTATACATGTTTAGGAAGGACAACTTAGACAATGTCATTGGATAATGGGCTTGCTTCATCAAATGTGGGTACATTATACTTAGATAGATTCATAGAAGTTATTTGTTGTTGTAAGGAAGACACTGTTTGGGCTAGACTATTGATTGTAGCTTCAGTAGAGGGATTTGAATTGGACATGTTGGATTGAGAAGGAGGAGTAACATTGTTAAAGTATGGAGGAGTAACATTGTTGAATGAAGGGGTTGAGAATAAGGAGGGATATTGTTATATAAAGGCAGGGGAGCACTCTGATAGGTAGGTATTGGAGAAGATTGAGTAACAAATAGAAGACTCACTTGAGGAGGGATGAAAGAATTATGATAAGAGGAGTTTCCCCCTTGACTAAAACTTGTAGGTATGACATTTTGAGGAGAGGTAGCGATGATGTTTGATGTAAAGGTGTGAATAATAGCCATAGGGGTAGTCAAAGGACTGAAATGATTAACTTGACCAGAGGGTTGTGTATAACCAAGGACTTCAACACAACTCTTCATAGGTATGATATTAGAGTCAACAATATGAGAAATACCACACAAGATATCAATATCAAGTTTATCACTTTGAACCAATCTTTTCAATCCTTGAATCACTGGGAGAGCTTCACTTTTCAAGTATTGTTGACTCATCCATTGTTGAATATTTTCAAATTGATTGTCAATTTTATCCAATTGGTCAATGAAAACCCTAGTTAGTGATTCCTCCATATCATGAGAATTATGGAAAGAATGAGGATAAACGGGGATATTTGAAGGATTGCTAAAACCACGAACATCCTCATGAAACATGTTATCCAAATTAGACTCCATCTCCTCAGTAATTAAACCTTGGGAATCCTTAATTATACAACATCTCATAGGGATATTATAGGCTCGACTAATAGTAGTAAAGCTCATGCACTAAGGGAGGGGATTTCAAAATTTAAAATTTGCAAAGTAATTGAATAATGCAAAATTTTAGAAAAATGACTATCAATTAAATAAGAAAATTGATTGAAAAGATAAAGAATAATTGTGAGAATTTATGCAATCCCTTGGGAATTTGAAATTTAAAAGTAGGGTTGTACTAAAATAACCTCTTAATTTAAATTTGAAATTACCCACTAGGAGATAGAAATTTAAAATTTAAATTAGGGCTAAGAATAACCTCTTAATTTTAAAATTAAAAATTTTAAATGATCTAAAGGAAAATTAAATTTAAAATTAGAGCCTTGTAGAAAGATCCTCTTTAACTTAAAATGTAAATTTACAATGTGATGTTGAAATTTGGGAATTGAAATAATTAATTTAAATCTAAAAATTAGGGCTCTCTTAATTAACCACTTAATTTTAAAATTTAAATTTGAAACTGAAATTTGATCCAAGATTGCAAATTTGAATTGGAATTGAAATTAACACCCAAATTTGAAGAGGGAAATTCAAAATTTAAACAACCCGCAAGCTCAATTTTAAAATTTAGGTTTTTTGCAATTAACCACTTAATTTTAAAATTAAAATTTGAAATTTGACTTGCAAGTGAAAATTTGAATTTTAAAATTGAAAAACACGTAGATCTAAAACAATTAATTCAAATTATGCAATTCACAAGCTCAATTTTAAAATTAAAAATTAAGGTTTTAATGAAATTAACCTCTAATTTTTTAAAATTTGCAAGGAAATCAAACTTGTAAATGGAAATTTGAATTTTAAATTGCATACACACTCAAATCTAAGAGTAAAAATTAGAAGTAAGCATAGGACACGTCAAGTTCACCAAAATGTAAAGGGGAAATTGTATTTGGCAATTCGTAACATAGAGGGGAGAAATCACCAAATCAATTTTGCTTAGAGCCTTTACATTCAAAAGAGGGAAGGGAATCCACTAGATTTAGTTACAAATCAGATAAAGACTAAATACTGAGTGGATTTGATTGATTTGTGAATGTATTTCCCCTCTTTTGTAAGTTGAAATGCTGATTTAAGGTAAAGTGCTGAAAAATGAAGATAAAACTTAGAAAACAATGAGCTATAGATGTGGGATTGAGCTAGGCACCTGGAATTGAGTAGTATAAGATGAGTCAGATCTAACCCTTGAAAAAGCTCCTAAAAAGTTGGGACCATGACGTGGCACCACGGTCCTTTGAACTTTCCACATGGCGAAAAGGGTTGATTCATCTCTGTGAATAAAACTTAATTCTGAGAAGTACAACTCTGTACCTATTTCCTACACACAAAAAGAAAAGGGATATAGGTTGTTAACAGGGGCTTACCTTAGGTCAAACCCTAGTTTTGGAATTAACCATAAAATTAAAATGGATGTAATTGAAATGACTGTAATGAAAGGTTCTCCTTTTGAGGGAGATGTTGAATTATGACTGAAAATTTGATGATGATACCTCCTTGTGAAGTTTTGCTTCCCTCCACATGGAATTAGGTTTTCATGAAATAGGATGTAGATCTCCACTTCAATTCTTGAATCTTGACTTTATTTTTGCTCCAAGGCTTGAAGTAAGATTGAAAAATGCTCAATTTCTCTTGAATGCTTGATGTTGTATGTGTTAGATATTGTTGTTGCTAGGATATGTTGTTGTCATTGATGTCAACATATTCCTTTGTTTTGGTGTTGCAAAGAAATGTTTGGGTGATCCGTTGATTGCTGAGAATTGATTTGGATATGTGATTTAGTGTCTCTATTTCATTATTTATTGATTTCATGATGCTATGCGATGATTTGGTCGAGTTGAGGATTCTGGTATGCAGACTGGTTTTCAGTGTTCAATGTTGTAGTGTTCTGGTGTTTGATCAGTTGTGCTCTGGTATGATAGTGTCTTGTGTTGTGGATTTGGGAGTGTTTGGGATGCTCATATGTATCTTCATTTCAGATGGTTCATGATTTGGTGCTCTGTAAGCTATCTTTCTTATCTGAGTTGTTTTTGTTAAGTGTTCTAGAGTGTTAATGTGTTGATCAATGAATATTTGAATAAGTGGTGTTTGTGCAGCTATTGTAGATGGTTATAACACTTTTTTTTGGTGTTTAATAATCATGTCCTATTTGTCTTGATGGTATGCATTGATTATTGTGTGAGTTCTTGATGATCTTCTTGGTTCGGTGATATTCTTCATGTTATGCGGTATTTTGGTGGTGTAACATGTTGCAGTTGATCTTGGCGAGATTTCCAGTGGTGGTGCATGTTTGAGGAGTTTATTTAGGTCCATGCTATATTGTCTATGACATTGTATTGATCTAATGGTTGATTTATGTATCGTGTGATGCAATTTTGTAATTAGGTGTTAAGGGTTTGACCGACCTTGTAGTCAAGGTTGGTGATTTGTATAAATGGGTGTAATATTTATGTAATTGGTGGTTTTGGTGAGGTGGTTGTGGTTGATTCTACATTATTAGAGAGTGGTGTATGTGTGATTAGTGAGTTCATTTTTTGGTGCGGTGTGTTGAGCAGAGATTGGTGAAGGGAAAACATTTGAGCTTAAGTAGAACTGTCATCAGGCATTAGCAAATGCTATCTTTACAGTTCATTCTTTTCAGATTGTAGTCCAACCATTTTTGTAAGGTAGTTAACCTTGCCTGAGGGTTGTAGCCTTCTAGGTTGTTATAATTTGTGCAGTGAGCTCTAGGCAGTGTGTCTAAATGCATGTGCATTCCCCATTGTAATATTTACACATACTACTACAGAGTATCATCTCATTGCAGGTAGGTTCTCACCATGGTTTTTCCCTTAACTGAGTTTTCCACGTCAAAAATATTGGTGTTATGTGTTGCTGATATTGTTGTTATCTTTATTTTTGTTGCAGTTGATCAGATCTGAGATTGTGCTTAATTGATTTAATCTGGTAAAAATTGATTCACCCCCCTCTCAGTTTTCCTTCCTTACTATTGCCAACAAGTGGCATCAGAGTTAGATCCTTCAAAAGAAGCTTAATCACTTGAGGAGATCTGAGATGGAAACTTATGTGTTCAAGAAGGAGAGTCCTAGATTTGATGGAAATAATTATATTGTATGGAAGGACCAGATGGAAGTTCATTTGAAGTGTCTTGGTGAAGATTATTGGAAGATTACAAACAATGTCTACAATGGTCCTCTGAATGGACCTGTTACTGCTGATGAAATGAAGGAAGCTGAACATAGCATAAGATCTAAGGAAGTGTTATTGAGTGCTTTGACCAATTCAGATATGACTAATGTGATGGGACTTTAGAGTGCATATGAGATATAGAAAAAGATAGAGGTCTTGTATGAAGGAGATGAACAAGTTAAAGTTGCTAAGTTGCAGAGTTTGAAGGGAAAATATGAGACATTGAAGATGGGAGAAGATGAGAACATAACTTCCTTTATGGCTAAAGTGAATGAGCTTGTTATGAATATCAGATGTACTGGTGGAACTCTTGAGGAAGATGAGATTTTTTCTAAGGTATTGAGATCCTTTCCATTTTCTTATAATGCTAAAGTTACTACTATTGATGAGATCTAGAGTGTGACTACTGTGACAAGAGATATGTTGGTTGGTAAGCTGGCTTCTTTTGAGTTGAGTGAATTTTGAGAATCACATGGTAAATTGGAGATTGCATTTAGAGCCTTTGTATATGAGAAGTAGTTGTATTATCTAGGAGAGATTTTATCTAGGATTTCAAGATATAAGAGAGAGATGAGAGAGATGGAAGAGCAGGAGAGAGAGCTGGATGAGCTTGAAGCACTTATTTCTTGAAGATTGCTTAAGAGAGCCAGTAACTATGATGGAAGGTTACATTTGAAATGTTTCTCTTGTAATAATATATGACATTTTGCTTCTAGGTGTCCTAAAATAATGTCTAGGTATGATTAGCATGAAAGACATGATAGATTTAATAAGAATGATAGATATGAGAAGCATGAGAAGCATGACAAGCCCTATCAGAAGTTCAGAATTTAGAAGAGATATTATTATGTTGTTGATGAATGTGTGATCGATGAGGAATTAGATAATGGGAATTCAAGAGATGAATTTGTATTTATTGCTACCAAGGAAGACGATCCAGTACCAGTGAATCCTACAAGTTGAATTGTTGAGGAGAAAGCTTTGGTTGCTAAGATTGAAAAGAAAGATGAATGGGTAATTGGCAGTGGTTGTTCACATCATATGATATGTGATAAAAGTAAATTTCTGAATATGGAAAGGTATGATGGTGGTATAGTAATATTTGGAGATGATAAAGCTTGTGTGATTCATGGTAGAGGTTCTATATCTTTTGATGGTAAGAATAATATTGATGATGTCTTATATGTTGAAGGTTTAAATAATAATCTTTTGTGTTGGACAAATGGTGGACAAGGGACATGATTTTCAATTCAAGAATGGTAAATGCAAGATTGTGAATGCCTCTGGTATAGAGATTGCAATAGGGACTAAAACTAAAGGTAATATATTTCACTTGAATGCCAGTGAGAAAAGTTGCTTGATTGATCAAATAGATGAAAGTTGGTTGTGGCATAGAAGGATGTGTCATGGTTAATTTTGATTGTATGATAAGGATAAGTTCTACTCAATTTGTTAGAGATTTGCCTAGGATTGTGAAGCCCTCTAATCCGGTATGTAAAGAATGCCAGTTAGGAAAGAAAACAAGAACATCATTTAAGAGTAAATTGTATACATCTAATGGACTATTAGATCTTGTGCATACTAACTTGTGTGGTCCTACTAGAGTGAGAAGCATGTAGGGTGATAGGTATCTCATGTTGTTGATTGATGACTACTCTAGAATGATGTGGGTAACTTTTCTAAGGGAGAAATTAGAAGCATTGGAGAAATTCAAGATATTCAAAGAAAAGGTGGAGATTGAGATAGGGTTGAATTTGAAGTGTCTGAGATCTTACATAAGAGGAGAATTCATGTCCGATGAGTTTGATGCATTATACGAGAGGAATGAAAATAGAAGACAATTATCTACTCCTAGAACCCCTTAGTAGAATGGAGTTGTTGAAAGGAAGAACAAAACAATCTTGGATGCTGTTAGAATGATGTTGATTGAAGGAAATTTTATGCAAACCTTTTGGAAGGAATTTGTTACCACAGTTGTTTACACATTCAACTAGGTGCATATAAAAGGTGATTCCGGTAAGACTCCTTATGAGCTATGGTTTGGTCATGTTCCTACAGTTAGATATTTCAGATTTTTTGGAAACAAATGTTATATCAAAAGAGATGAGGATATAGGAAAGTTTGATGCAATATGTGATGAAGGAATCTTCTTGGGATACTCTACTAAGAGAAAGACCTACTGATGTTACAATAAGAGGTTGAAGAAAATAGTGGAAAGTGCAAATGTCAAGGTTGATGAATGTTTTGGCAAGCAGATCAGAGCATGCAGATATGTGATTGATTATCAGGATATTATTTCAAACTCTGCATAGACTGAGATCCCGAAGCAGAATAATCTGGTAGAGATAGTTAATCTAGATATTGATGTTGTCAGTGAAGAACTTCAAGAGCCTAAGAATCAGAATAATCTGAAGACTCTGATGTATGTGAAATTGAATAATTTTGAGAACCAAATTATTGATGGTAAGAACAAGGGTGTAATGACTAGAAGAATAATTTTTGTTGAAGAAATATGCCCGATCCCTAAGATTTAACCTAAAGATGTTTCTAAAGCATGTAAGAATGAGAATTGAAAAAAATCTATGAAGAGTTGAACTAGATCGAGAAAAATAACACTTGGGAGCTTGTTTAGAGACCTAAAGACATGAATGTGATTGGTACTAAATGGGTGTTCCAGAATAAACTGAATGAATTCAGTGAAGTGGTAAGAAAAAAAGAAAGATTGGTATGTAAGGGATGCTCTCAGATGTAAGGTATTGATTATGAGTGAAAATTTTTCTCCTGTAGATAGAATTGAAGTTGTTAGATTCTTTCTTGCATATGTTACTTACAAGAATTTCAAGGTTTATCAGATGGATGTCAAGTCAGCCTTTTTGAATGGTGATCTTGAGGAGGAAGTCTACATTGAGAAACCAGAAGGATTTTCATTATCAAATGAAGGAGACATAGTATGCAGATTAAAGAAAGCATTGTGTAGACTAAAGCAAGCCCCTAGAGCCTGGTATGCAAGATTAGATAAGTATTTGATGAAGATGGGATTTTGTAAAGGTACTACTGATAGTAACTTATACTTTAAGGTTGAGAATGATAACATTTTGATTGTTGAAGTATTTGTGGATGACATTATTTTTGGAGGAGATGATGATTTGAGTATGAAGTTTTTTTATGATATGCAAAAGGAATTTGATATGTCTATGATAGGTGAGATGAAATTCTTCTTAGGATTGTAGATTACTCAGACCAGTAAAGGTATTTTCATTTCTTAATCTAAGTATGTGAAGGAACAGTTGAAAAAAATTGGGTTATCTAATTCTAAACTTATTGGAACTCCTATGGTGACTAGACGCAAGTGGTCTAAGAATGATGAATCTCAGAAAGTGAATCAAACCTTGTACAGATCTATGGTTGGTGGACTATTGTACCTGAATCAGTCTAGACCAGATATCATGCATGTTGTATGTCTTTGTGCTAGATTTCAAGTTGATCCTAAAGAGACTCATGTTACTATTGTTAAGAGGATTTCTAGACATTTGAAGGGAACTATTGATTATGGGTTGTGGTATCCAAAGAATGATGCTTTCATGTTGTATGCCTATACTAATGCTAATTGAGAAGGTGATGTAGATGACCAGAAGAGAACTACCAGTAGAGCTTTCTTTCTAGGGAAGAGCACTCTAAAAAAAAGCATATATAAATTAAGTATCATTTCTTGAGGGAGAAAGTTAGTGATGAAGAAGTAAAAATGGAGTATGTTATTGGCATAACTGATGGTTTTGGCACAACTGGTTCATCAGTTAGTATTGTCATTGATGACCATCACTTACCGGTGAATAAGTCCAATCTCATAGGCAAGAAGATATGGTAAACCTCAATGGTTTACTCATGGCTGCAAATAGTATGGAGGATTAAGTGTTTCCCTAATATACATCATTGACACACTTAAGCATTGTGTTGGTAGAAGATTAATCAATTGAAGGATAAATAGAGTAGGTTACTGGTCAGCTAAGCACCCGATAGGTGTTGAGATTAGTTTCTTAAAACTGGTAGATGAAATGATGATGTGGTCACAAGAGGTGACCCAGATTGCAGTTTAGTAGTCTTATGCACTACCGGAACACTCTAGACAGATAGGTGTTTAGTCTAATTGATGATTAGTGACTAGTGGCAAAAGGTGAAGAGTTACATAGGTGAACTGGTGATATAGGTTGTACAATGATATCCACTGGGAATCTTGGAGAAGTGACCGGTAAGCTGGATGTGATGATCAAAGGTGAGTCAGTGATGGGGAGATATCATCAAATAAACAGATAGTGAAGTATACAATAGTTAACAACCAGTTAAGGTGATATTTGTGTGGATTTTTTGGTTCACATTAAAAAGATAGAACACGACCTAGAGGTTCATGAAATTATGAGTTGCAGAGGCAGTTAAGGATGAGTTGCCCGCGAGATTGATGGAGAGCACGCATAGAGAGTATAGGAAGATTTGGAAAGATTTGAATTTCAAATCTATTGAGTGTTAGGTGTAAATTGATTGAGGAATCAATGGGTATATGTTGGCAAAATATGGTATAAAGATTTTTGGCAAAAACAAAAAATGATTGATCATAAAAATTACAAAGTGTGATTTTTAGGAGAGGCAATCTAGCAAGCTGAGAAGATGAAAGAACTGCTAAGTCAATAGAAGAGTGGTGAAGAGAGTGTGCAAATCTTGGATAGTGTGAAGAGAAGAGAAAGAATGCAGAGCACAAGTAGAGTGCAGAGCAAGTGTGATGCAGAGCACCGGTAGAGTGCAGAGAAAGTGTAACTAGTGGTCAAAACGAAGAGATTTATTTGGATATGATTAAAATAAGAGTAGCTATTACAACATATCATTATCTCTATTGTTTTCTAATAAATACAATAGTAAAATCCCTTAATCAGGTGGACTTTAACAGGTCCCTTTGTCAAATCCCTTAACCGGGTGACATCTTAAATGATGATCTTAAGTCCTTTAGCAAGGCTACCTCTAACAGGGTAAAGGTTCTAACAAGCCTTAAAGAAAATCTCTTAATTGGGTGGCACCTAACAGTGTCTTTGTAATCTCCTAACATGGATGTCTCCTCACTAGGTGTACTTCAGAAGAGTGTAGATTTTGTGAGTTTCTACTCACATCATGGTTCTCTCCCATTTGGGTTTCCACGTGATAAATCTTGGTAGTCATGTGTGTTTAATTTTTGTGTGCATGTTTCTTATCAATGCTTCTTTTATTGATAAGTGTTGAATTTGAAAAGAAGTTTTGATTAAGGTTAATCTATGAGAAACCGCTATAGTGTTGATTCACCCCTCCCCTCTCAGCACTGGTTGGGACTAACAATTGGTATCAGAGCTTAACAACTTAAAGAAAGATCCAAGATGATGTGAAAGGAAGGCCCCAAGTTCTCAAAGGAGAATTACACATTATGATGTGGTAGAATGAATCTCTACCTAAGAACCCTAGAAGATCAATACTGGAATCATGTAAGCATATAGTACAATGAACCTACAGGGGTTCTCAGTGCAAATCAGATCAAAGAGAGGCAATATAACATTGCAACTATGGATGTGATTGCTAGTACTCTATCTGATAATGAGTATGTTGAGGTTCAAGATCTGAAAAATAACCTATGAGATATGGATTACGTTGAATACTATTTATGGAGGAGATCCTCAAGTATAAAAGGATAAGGTGGACAATTTAAGAGGCAAATTTTATGAGATGAGGATGCAAGAAGGAGAAAATATAGAACAGTGCAACAAAAGAATAAAGGATGTGGTAAATTCCATCGTAAGTGTTGGAGGAAAACTTGAGGAAGATGATGTGGTCTGCAAAATCCTGAGAACCTTGCTACCACAATATGCCATAAGGGTTTCTACAATTCAGGAACTCAGATCTTTGGGAACAGTTAATGTTACACTTGACTCCCTAGTCGGTAAGTTGACTACCTTTGAATTGAGCAACTATGATAATAGTATACCAAAGATTGATGTTGCCTTCAAATATTCCATGACACTTGCACCAACAATGAGAAGAAAACAAACTAAAAGTAGTTCTATTACAAGAACCAATCATTCTCATGAACATGACAACTTGTTATCTAAAGAATAGGAACAAGATGAGCTTAAACCTCTAATAGAAAGAATGCTACCAAGAGGAAAAGGGAAGTACAGAGGGAAACTACCCCTGAAGTGTTTTTAATGCAATAAAATAGGTCATATTGCATCCAGATGTGCTGATAATGATAGGAAGGATAAGTTTAGAAGATACAAATAGAAGAGAAAGAACAAGTTCTATCTTGTAGAAGGAGTTACTGATGAAGAATCATAAGGATCTAATGGAGAAGGGATTGCATTTGTAGTGGCAAAGGAAGATAACACAGAGGAAAGTAATATGGCACTGATTTTCAATTCAAACTGATGTGGAGACTGGGTAATTAACAATGGTTGCATTCACCACATTACCTGTGACAAGTACAAATTCCTCAGCATGGAGGACTGTGATGGAGGACTGGTGAGATTCGACAATGATGCTCCCTTTGCGGTAAAAGGTAAGGGATCTATTGCCCTAAATGATAAAACCAATTGTGAATATGTGTACTAGGTAGAAGGGATAAAGTATAGTCTGTTAAGTGTTGCTCAACTTAACAATAAGGGTTACAGGTTGGAGTTTAATGAAGGAATATGCAAAATAAGTGATAAATTAGGAGGTCTGATTGCTACTGATAAACAAACTAAAGGTAGTTTGTTCTACCTAGACACCACTGTAGGACGTTACCTAATGGAAAAGGTAGAAGACAGTTGGTTGTGGCACAAAATATTGTGTCATGTTAATTTTGATAGCATAGAAAAGGTTAGTAAAATGAAGTTTGTCAGAGGTATCCCTAACATTATGAAACCTAAGAATGTTATGTGTAAAGATTCTTAGCTAGGAAATTTTATCGGATCTAGTTTCAGCAGTAAATCTTGTTCATTTGAGAATGTGCTTTACTTAGTTCATACAAATTTGTGTGGTCCTATGAGGACTATGAGTTTCTATGGGGATCAGTACTTCATGTTGATTGTAGATGATTTCTCAAGAATGATGCGGGTTGTATTCTTGAAAGAAAAACCTGAAGCCTTTCACATGTTCAAGGTCTTCAAGGCTCGAGTGGAGAGAGTAACTAGTAAGAGTCTGGAATTTTTGAGATCAGATAGAGGAGGAGAGTTCACCTCTCAAGAGTTCATAAATATTTTTGAAGAACAAGGGATTATGAGGCATATGTCTACACCCAGAACACCTCAACAAAATGGAGATGTTGAAAGAAGAAACAAAAATTTAATTGGTTGTGCAAGGACTCTGATGATACAAAAGGATATTCCACATGTCATCTGGAGAGAAGCATTGAGTATTTCTGTGTATACCTTGAATCCGATACAAGTGAAGAAGAGGACAAATAAGACTCCTTATGAATTATGATGTGGATACTCACCCAATGTGAGTTACTTCAAGGTATTTGGAAGCAGGTGCTACATCAAGAGGGATGAGTACTATGGAAAGTTTGATCCTAAGAGTGATGAAGGAACCTTCTTAGGTTATTCCACAAAGAGTAAAGCATATCGGTATTTGAACAAAAGGATCGGTAAGATTGTGGAGAATGAAAATGTCAGAGTAGATGAGTTCTCTGAGAAAAATGAACAGGACAACAAGAGTGAACTAGAGGACTATCAAGGATTCAATTACATTGTATTGATGGAACCTATTGTAGAGAATCCTAATGTAGCTACAAATGAGGAAACATGTGAAGTAGAACCTGCACAACTGGTAGAAGAAGCTTGAAGAAATAAATTGATACAAGCAAGGTATGTTAGAAACAATCATCCTATTGACAATATTATTGGTGACACAAATGCAGGAGTATTTACTAGAAGAAAACCAAGGGAGAGTACCTATCTGCTCTCTAAAATTGAGCCCAAAATAGAATAGGAGGCTCTAAAAGATGAATACTAGATCAAAGCTATGGAGGAAGAATTGGAGCAGATTGAGAAAAATGAAACTTGGATCCTTGTGGCCAGACCGAAGACCAAAAATTTAATAGGCACCAAGTGCCCATGATAGATGAAATCGGTCAAGTAGTAAGAAACAAAGAAAGGTTAGTCTACAAAGGGTATGCATAGGAAGAAGGTTTGGACTATGGAGAGACCTTTACACTGGTGGCCAGACTAGAAGGAGTTAGAATCTTGCTTTCTTATGTTGCCTATAGGAAGTTCCAAGTCTACCAAATGGATGTCAAATCGACATTCTTGAATGGTGTTCTAGAGGAAGAAGTGTACATTGAGAAACCAGAAGGGTTTTCTTCAGAAGATGGAAGAGACATGGTATGTAAGATAAAAAAGGCTCTTTATGGGCTAAAATAAGCACCAAGAGCCTGGTATGAGAGGTTGCACTCATACTTGATAAGTATAGGGTTCATAAGAACCAGTGACAATAGTAACTTGTATTTGAAGACTAGACAAGAAGGAAAATATCTAGTTGCAAATATTTTTGTAGATGACATCCTCTTTGGAGGAGATGATGAAATGACCAGAGGTTTTGCAGAAGAAATAAAGAAATAATTTGAAATGTCCATGATCGGTGAAATAAAATTCTTCATCAGTGTGCAAGTTTCTCAGCTAAATAATGGTATATTAATTAGCCAGACCAAATATAGAAGGGAAATATTAAAGACCTTTGGAATGGAAGATTCCAAACCTGTTGGAACCTCGAAGGTTACAAGTTACAATCTCTCCAAAAACAATGAGGCTAATGAAGTGAGTCAGACACTATATCATTCCATGATTGGTAAGTTGTAGTATGCAGTGCACATTAGATCAGATATAACACAAGCAGTTGCCTTGGTTGCTAGATTTGCTGCAAATCCAAAAGAGACTCATATGGTGATGGTTAAGAGGATTTTTAGATATCTTAAGGGGACTGATGAGTATGGTCTCTAGTATCCATATAAGGGATATTTCAACCTAAGTGTCTTCATCGATGCAGACTGGGTAGGGAGCATTGATGACAAAAAGAGCCCTGGTGGAGGTGCATTCTTTCTTAGAGACAAGATTATGTCATGGACAAGCAAGAAATAAAATTGTATCTCTCAATCCACAACTGAGGTAGAGTATGTGGTTGTTGCAATCAACTGTACATAGGTAGTATGGATTAAGCAGATCTTGGAAGGTATCCAAGGAAAGGTGACTGAACCTGTGGTGATACATTATGACAATACAAGTGCCATCAACATATCAAAAAGCTTGGTAATGCACTCTAAGACCAAGCATATTGCAATAAAATATTATTATCTTAGGGAATAGGTGCAGGACAAAGAAGTTAGACTAGAATATGTGCCAATTAAGGAATAGGTTGTAGACATATTCACCAAGGCACTACCTAAGGATAATTTTGAGTATCTCAGAGGTAAGCTAGGGGTAATTCCCCTACATTCTCTAAAGTGAGTGAAGATTGGAACAACATCAATCCTATATGATTTTCCTGAAAATTTTAGGTATTTGGATTGATGATTATGGACTACTCATGTTAGGGGGAGCAGTTATTACATCATGTGAAATAGGATGCCTAGACTACACCTTTGGCATTGTTTTCAAAGGGGGAGCAAAGTCAGATGGAACATGAAGGGAGATGAAGTAAGATGTGAAATGAATGTGAAAGGGGGAGTAAGATCTTTACTCAAGATCAAACAGAGCAGTAGATCAGTACAACATAAGCAGAAATGACTGGTTGCTAAAAGAGAAGTTGAAGTGTTGCCATCAATGCCAAAAGGGAAGATTATTGGCATAACTGATGGTGTTGGCACAACTCATTCATAAGTTAGTATTTTCATTGATGACCAACACTTACCGATGAATAAGGCCAAGCTCATAGGAAAGAAGATGTGGTGAACCTCAATGGTTTACTCATGGCTGTGAACAGTATGGATGATTCAGTGCTTCCATAATATGCATCATTGAAACATTTAAGCAGTGTGTTGGTAGAAGACTAATTAGTTGAAGGATAAAATATTGGAATCCAATAACACTGAGAGGGGGCATGAATCAGTGTTATACCGGAATGATTAATTTTATCCTTATTAAAACATGCATACACCAACTGGTATACCGATACATATAGAATTGAAAGAAGTAGAGCAACTAATAAGCCAATCACATAAATAATAATCATGACACGGATATTTATATGTGGAAAACCTCAAAGAGGAAAAACCATGGTGGGATTTGTGACCCATAATATCAATCCACTAACCATATGAAGAGATATTACAAAGTATAAGGGGCCTGCACTTGTAGGAAGGCTTACAGCCTAGAACACACTGCTCAATCACAAATGGAGCCTCATTGACTATATATAAATCTAGACTACAATCTAGAGAAGTGTTGATCTGCTTAGATAGCATCTTCTATGCTAGAATACAATTTTGGTTTAAGCTTTGTTTGTTCTGGTCTGAAACTCTAAACCCTTTACCGGAATAAGCCTTACATAAATATCGTTACATACATGATTTCTCTGATATATTTTGCATCTCCTAAATTATCTCCTTCCAATTACATATTTGCATGATGATTACAAAATGATCTATCAAACTAACCTATATAACCTATACAACTTATCATGCCTTATGTCGACTTACAAAGATAATTACAATATCAAATTACATGTTGGCTAGATAACATGAATGCATAAATATTAGAAACAATTGTTGATGCCGGATCCAAGAGATGTCGGCCTCCAATACTGATAACCATATTCTAAACCATGTCATCCTGCAATACCGGTAACCAAATAAATCCCTCTGTCCTATCAATGTTGGTTCTGATGTCGGTGTAGTGTCTGTGAAGTGCCTGCCAGTACACAACTGAACCAAAAAATGAAGCCAAAATACAATACCATGTTTCCATCAATGACAACATAGTGAAACCAACCAATTGAGTGTCAATTTCCAACAATCATTTGAAAAATGGTCAAAGTTTCATCTGTCGGTTTCATCCTGCCTACTCCCCTTGAGCTAAATAATCATTAATGAAAAATACTCCATGCTCCCATATCTCCATATCTCCATATCTCCATATCTCCATAATGTATACAACTTCTTTTATTCTTTTTCACATGTATATCAGTCCCCCTTTGACATCAATGCCATTAAAAATTCTAAAAAGAATGTCAAATATCTAAAAACTGTACAATGAGTAAAAAATATCTTACTGGAGCTTAACAAATTTTAAAATTTCTGGATAAGCCTTCTCCAATAGCTCAAGATAATTATCCCAACTAGTTTTGAAAGTGTCAGAAATGGATACAAGTCCATTTAGTATATGTGCAAATGACTCTTTCTCATTTACCTTTGCCGGTGTGGTCTTTCCCACCATATCCATACATTCTTTCTTATGTACACTGAGTGAATCCAACCGGGTACTCACCAAGCCTCTCAGAATTCTAGCTCTTCTTATAATTTTATCTCTTTCCTTTTTAAGAACAAAAATTTGGGCTTCCAAAATCAAAATTTGACCATCAATGGATGTAGTCAATGATGTAAATCCATCAAAAGAATTAACTATATTTGCAATTTTATCCTGAAATTCTTTTATTTTCTTATCCACATTGATTGTAAGTATATCAATATTACAACATACCCTATAAATATTTTTACATTTCTTCAAAGAATTATCTAGTAGTTTTAGCTTTTCATCAATCTTCTTCTTCTTAGATTCAATCACCTAATTAAATCCAGCTCTCTTAGCCTGAGTGAACCTCTCCAGTGCTTGCCGATTTGAGATTTGTTGTAAGGATTGAAAATCCTTTGAGATATGCTTAGTAATTATCTTAAGATTTCCAAATGTGCTCGTTTCATTGTCAATCTTGCACTCCAGGACTAGTCTGTGTAAAGCACTGATTGATTGATCAATAACCTCTTTATCTGTAGATCCCTCCTTCATTAGTTTTTGTACTGCCATCATCATGAGTTCAGTAGGAATCATCTCTATTATGTTTTTCTTTTCAACCCGTAAGGTGTCAATTGATAATAATGATGGACCAACTATCGATTCCCTACCGGTTTCCCTTTCCTTCTCCTCTAATAATTTATCCTTTATAGCTTCCTCACTTGCACCGTTGGCTTCGTGTAATTGTCGGTTCCACTATAGGAACTATAACCTCAACTTGTACATTTATATCTGGAGAACTATTGTCCTCAATATTAGTATCCCGTACATAATCAACCTTTTGACTCTCTGTATTAGCCAATATCTCAATATTTTTCTATACATTTGTATCTACTGGGGGCTTGATTTCCACTATCTTAATATATTTTAAAACTGAGGGTGAAGTACCAATAATCCCCTTTCATTTTCCTTCAACCAGGGTGTCTATAGTGTCTGTCTTTGATTCTGGTGAAGTAAATAATCCTCTGTTCTCTCCTAAGAACTTAACCCATGCCTTTTGAGTTTCCTTTATTATTTCATTTACGCTTCCTAGCATCAAACTAGTTATTCTATGTTTCCTATTAAAAACTTTTCTATTTGCCACCTCAAGTGTCCTTTCCATTTCCTCTAGAGAAATAGTAACACAAATAGATAATAACTCTTGAATTTTAATATGCTTGTCTTCTTGCATAGCTGACAGTATTCTAGCATCTAACATATTATACAATTATGTTGGTATTTGATTTTCAATTTCTATTAAGGCCTTCTTATAGATATCTAGATATAATAAGACTACTTCTTCTACCTCTCTTTGTTCATCATCCTCTAAGTTTTCATAATAAAAATGTATATTCTTTAACATGCCATCCTTGGTGATTTCATCTACTAACTCTGTACAAGTTTTAGGTGGAACATTACCAGATTGAATAGTTGTATCAGTGTCTTCTTCTTCTTCCTGTTTGTAGTACTAGATGCAGCTAAAGGTGTTTCCTTTTGTGCTTGCTTCTTGAATGTAACCTTCCTAACCAGTTTCTTTTTGGCTTCTACCTTTGTGTCCTCTATTTTCTTCCTTACAACTCTCTTGAATGCCATGGGTGTGTCATCCTCAGATTCAAACTCTACAATAACAGGCTCAATATGTAGTTCTAGATACTTCCTCTTCCTCCCTTTGTCTGAGACAACATCAATTAATTCTTTGATTTCCTGTGATACCTTCTCAACAAATTTGATTGATTTTCCTTCCCGCTTCTCTCTCTTCTTCCGATTGAACTCTATTTCAACCTCTTGAGATTTTTGTTTTGTAGTACCACATGGCTTCTTTGCCTCATCAATAGGTGCAACAATCAACATTTCAACATAGGCCTCAAGAATCTGTGCATCCACTTCATAGCCCATTTCCTCAATCCAAATCTTTCGGGGCTTAACCGCTTCCATAAGTGTTTCATCCTTCTTCACCATGAAGCATATGTCAGTTGAATATTTTTCTACAATATGCTTAGGAACCCTTTCCCTAGACTTCATAGATTGCTAAAATGCTTTGAAATATCCCCATATTTTATCATCTCTCTAACTTCCTAAAGTGGCAATTGACTATTTCAATTATCTCCCTACCGGGATGCTAGATACCCATTACCTTTTACCAAAATCGGGTGTATCATTCATGAAAATTAACATTAAGTAGACTATTAAGTTGTCATACCAGAAGGTTCCCTTCTTTTCTCCCTTAATCTTTCCTAGGTTTATTAATAACTCATCTAACATCCAACTGCATAGATCCAATTTCCCATTCTCTCTCATCATTTTGTATGTAGCTAGAATGCAGGAACTAGAAATAGAATTCAGTTGGTTTGATTGAGTTACCTTATACCCAATGATCATGCTATTGAATCTGATGTCCATGTTGGTAATAGTGCTTATTCTCATAGATATCTTGTCATATGTCGCGTCGGTGATCTTGTTGATGTCATGCCCAAACTTTTGGGAACAAACGGGATAAATATATATTTTTTTAAATCACAACTTAAAACATTAAATTAGCAAATATGAAATGCTCTAACATATTTTGTCTTAACTATGTTTAGAGTTAACTTTATCTACTAACTCAAGTAAAAATAATTTAAAATTAGATGTGGTATATTAAATGAATAGTTTTATTGTCTCATCGATTTTAATCAATAAACTAATTTAATCAACTAATTAACGTAGGTAACAATAAATCTCCAATATCCATTAAATGTTCTATATTTTATTTTAACAATAATTAAAATGTAGTTTAAACTAAATCGACTAAAGATGTCGATTAGATTCATAAGGAAAATTCTTCGGTAAAGTTTAATCTCATCAAAATAACTTACCCTATTTGTCATAATATTTCTAAAGGGATTAAACTTCATAGTATTTTAAATCTAAACATTTTATTTTCTTCTTCAATTAAATCCATATGTTTATTAAAAACATATATAAATTGTAAACACTTAAATAAATATTAAATCTAAAATCTGCCTTATTTTCTTATATTTTCAAACTCTATATATATATACATATACATATGCATATACATATACATATATATACATATACATATATATATATATACATATATACATACACATATATATACATATATATATATATGTACATACATATATATATATATATATGTATGTACATATATATATATATATATATGTATATATATATGTATGTATATATATATATATAAATAAATATATATATCTATAACTATATATTTAAATACTATAATAATTTCCACATATTTATAAAAATCTTCATGCAAACCCTAACTAAGAATGTATATGATAAAATACCTCATATTTTATAATTTCCTTAGGATCTTCTATACTACCCAACCCTGGGGGCATCGCTTGGGGAGGTGGCCATAATTGAAGGTTCGACAGGCTTGGGGAGGCGGCTGCGACGACCCCGGGGGCACCGCTCACTATGGGTTTCCATAGTGGCACCGACCGAATGCCGACCACTATGCTAACACAGTGCTCGGCCTGAGCCCTACCCCATTTTTCTTATTTGTTTATTATTATTAAAAAGGGTAGTATATATATATATATATATATATATATATATATATATACATATGTATACATATGTATATATACATATGTATACATATGTATATATACATATGTATACATATGTATATATACATATATATATACATATACATATATGTATATATATGTATATATGTATGTATATATATATGTATATATATATGTATGTATACATATGTATGTATATATATATGTATACATACATATGTATATATATATATATGTATATATATATATATATGTATATATATATGTATATATATATAGGTTTAAATTTATATATATATATAAATATATATTTATATATATATATTAAACAATATGTTTATTTTGTTTATTTTGTTTATTTTTAAGAAATGATTTCATTTACACATTAATATAGACATGCAAATTTGTTTTATATATATATATATACACACATATTTAGTAGTTTAGATAAATTCTTCATATTCAAATCATTGTATTTATTTTAAAAACAATAGATAGATTATTTAACTATACTTTTACTTTCTCCAAAAATAAGGTAAATAACAAAATTAAATATACTTAAAACAACAATTCTAGAAAATACTTATTTCAATTAATCTGTATAACCATAGATATTATTTTCTGCACATATC
Source organism: Cryptomeria japonica (assembly GCF_030272615.1). Lineage (NCBI taxonomy): Eukaryota > Viridiplantae > Streptophyta > Pinopsida > Cupressales > Cupressaceae > Cryptomeria > Cryptomeria japonica. Next base: position 571,574,277 of record NC_081409.1, on the reverse strand, counting down.
AAATGACAATATTTAATAAATTCTAACAACAACTATTTAGATCTAGGAAATATTACAAAGAATCTTTAGAAATGACTACAATATTTTAGGTCTTCTTTTCTGCAAATAAATGAAATGACAGATTTAAATAAACTAAAACTACACTTCCATAAACAGATCTAAGTGTTTTATTTCCAGCCTTCTACATGCATGCAAATCTAATTCATTTATTTTCTAATATTTTGTTTTAAATGCATAAAGGGAATAAATAAATTACTTTCTTTTCAAAATATCCTAAACACAACAAATGTTATTTCTCAGAAATATAGAAAACTAAAACTAGAGTTACTCATTTCTTTTCTTCAGTATAGTATAAATAAATATTACATATCTTTAAAACATATTCCCAAGTCTTTATTGTCACTTTACAAATAGGTCTTTCATTTCAAATAAATGAGTACTTTCAAAGAATAATAGTTACATTTACAAATATTTTTCTGCAACAAATAACTCCAGCCACATCTACATGTCCTATTCTTTTCTTCCAACAACCTACAATAAATTAAAAGCTATGACCATGGAGTGCTCACCTCCCAGCCTAGGCTTATGAGTAGCCACCCCCAAGTTTGAAGAACCAAGCCCTAGACAGGTTGCACACATGCAAACACAATAAACAAGGGAAAAAAATCACAAACATATTCCCATCCTAGGGCTACAATGCACCACACAATGTGATGTCTATACACGGGTGGTAGTGGACCAAATACCCCGAGGAGACTGCAAGTATGGTAAAAATCAAGGCTACCTCATGGCAACAATGATAAATCATAAGTATAACAACCCCACAACCATATGCCCCCCAAGATATTCATGCCTTATTTCCCTCCTTATGACCCCCAAATGCATAAACAAGCCATGCAACAAGGGTTACATAGGAATCCCTTGAGATCACTCTCTTAATGATAGCCTCTCACTCAAGGGTTGTCAAACTTATACCACCCACAAGAGTAGGAGGTCTTGGTTACTCCCAAAACACAGTATATATACAAGAGTAAAATGTAGAACATGAAATAAATTTTCATAAGGAAAAAATACAAGAAACAAGCCTTCTCACACATGCAATTCTTTTCAACATAACATGCAATATAAAACATAACAAAGATAATTTTAACCAACCTTCAACTGCCCAAAGGTATGCTTGATAAGTTGAGGATGAGCAACCCAAATCCACAATCCCTGGCTTCTCTACACTTAGCCAAATTCCTAAAACCAAATCTGTCTTTTCTTTAAAAAATTCTTGTCTCTAAAAATGGAGAGTGGGTGATTACCCGCAAAATCTCTCATTTTTGCCTTAAAAGGCCCTAGTGAGAGTTCTCACAGGTTTCTAAAATTGAAAAAGGACAAGTCAAAAAAAAAAATCCAAAAGGATCTCTCATCAAAAAGGAAAGTTAACAACTTAGGTGATGCCTTCTAATTTTCAATTTTCGCTCAACTTAGGAGATCCACTTTTTACGGTGTCTAAATGGTCACAATGGAGTTGAAACATGCCTAAAATTACTCCTAACCCTTAGGTATACCTTATGGGCTTTAGGAAACACTCTTAAACTACCCCTAGGTGTCCATTTAACCCCTTTTAAACCCCTCTGAAGTTAATTTTCGGGTAAAACTTAAGTTGACCACCCCAAAGATTCTCTTCCCAAGGCAATTATGGAATCATATTAAATTAATTAAAAAAGCTATGGTTAAACAACTCCCTCCAAGAGACAATTTAAAAAAAAACAAAAACATAAATCAACACATGTGTCAAGTGACACAATAAAAATACTTTTACAAAATTATACATGAAATCTTGTCTCTTGTTGGATTTATACAAATAAATAAATTCAATCTAACACACATGCAACATCCACTTTTACAAATAAAATACTTATACAAATGGGGTGTTGTCTCTCCAAATAGACAAACCTTGGTTTTACGAATGTACATAGGTCTAGGTTTTGTTCTCCATAATATTTCCATGGTCACATGGATAATTTTCCTGTGCATCTCAATTACACATTAGTAATTTCAAATAACCTCATATAATATGAAACACATGAATAAGAATACACATCAAACACTCTACATACAATATACACTTAAACAAATCAATACACCTTATATCCAAACAAATCCACATAAGCAATTATCATAATTCTCATAATTTTGATCCACACATAAAACATGCATCCTATTTCTATCATCATAGTAAAGTCCTGCAAATCCAATAATGACATATATCATCTCAAATTCATCCTATTCTAAAATCATGTAGAGTTCTATATCATAAAGCATATAAATGATGCATCAACATATAACAATGTTATCCAAATCATGGAATCATATAAGTTCTAAATCCATAATGCATAAAAATAAAGCATCCATAATATTCTCAACATAAAAATCATTGAAATGATAGACTGAGTCGGGGTAGGGCCTCACACCCTCCCCCTCTAGGCATGAACTTCCTCCTAGAGTTCATCAAAATATGGGGGTACTTAGATCTAATACATGTTGCGTCCTCCCCATGATGTTGTAACCTCATCATAGCAATCCCACTGGACCCTAACCTAGTCTAGCTCTCGACCTCAAAGGGCCAGTATCCGGCATGCCAAAATGCAAATGGGCTCGAAAACTAGCTGCCCGTTCGACTCCATCTGCAAGGCATCCCAATCTAAAATATGAGACTCATCATAGATATACTTCCTTAAAACTGATACATGAAACACATCGTGGATGCGTGATTGGCTAGGTGGAAAAGCTAAATGGTAGGCAACTGGTCCTATCCTCTCAAGGATCTCAAATGGTCCTACAAAGCGAGGTGCGAGCTTAGAACCCTTTCTGTAATGGATTGGACTCTTATGCGGTCACACTCTCAAGAAGACTCTATCTCCAACCAAGAATCTACGATCTATCCTCTTCGCATCTACATATTTCTTTTATCTTGTGCCTCTCTAAGACACTGCCTAATCAAATCCACCTATTGTTCCATATCCCAAACTATCTTAGGACCAATAGCAACTCTGTCCTCTATGCGGTCCCAGCTCAACGGTGTCCTGCAAGGCCTGTCGTATAATGCCTGATAGGGTGGCATCCCCAAAGAAGTGTGATGCCCATTGTTATAGGAAAACTCCACTAAGGGAAGGTACTCTTCCCATCTAGTCTGATGATCCATGACATACATGCGAAGCATATCCTCTAACACCTGGTTAACCCTCTCTATCTGACCATCTGTTTCCAGATGATAAGCTGTACTGAAGTTGAGCTTAGTGCCCATAGCTGCCTATAATGCCTTCCAAAAGGAAGAAGTGAAGAGGGAATCCCTATCAAAAATATTCTTGCATGGAACGCCATGAAGTCTGACAATGTCTCGCAAGAACACCTGTGCTACTGCTGGTACTATGAAGGTAGTCTGAACTGGTGAAAAGTGGGCCACTTTGGTCAACTTGTCAACTATCACCAAGATGGCATCATGGTGACGAGATGACATAGGAAGACCAATTATGAAATCCCTGGATATAGTATCCCACTTCCACTCTAGAATAGCATGAGAATGGAGCAACCCACCTGGATGGCGGTGCTCCGCCTTTACTCTCTAATACTCAAGGCATCGGGCTACTAACTCAGTAATGAGCTGCCGCATTCCTGGCCAATGATATAATTGTCTCAAGTCAGCATGCATCTTCTTAACTCTAGGATGTGATGCATAAGGATCTCTATGAGCCTCCATGACAATGAACTCTCGCAATCCCCTGAAAGAAAGTACATAGATGCGCCCTCTATGGCGTAATAGTCCATCAGACTCTAAGGAATAATCCACATATTTTCCTTCTAAAATTCCCTGAGATCGTATCACCTGACAAACCTCTCAATACCATCCATCCTCTGGCAACTGCTATACTATATGGTCTCTCAAATGCATGCCCATAGATATGGTGTATACCTCGTGACATCTCCTACTCAAAGCATTAGCAACTACATTTTCTTTTCCTTTGATGTAGTGAACATCAAAATCATACTCGCACAAGAACTCCATCCATCTCCTTTGTCATGCATTAAGGTTCAGCTGAGTGAATATGTACTAAAGACTCTGATGGTCTGAATGAAGCTCAAAATGATGACCCAAAAGGAAGTGTCTCCACCTCACAAGTGTATGCACTACTACTGCAAGCTCAAAGTCATGAGTAGGGTAGTTAATCTCATGAGTCTTAAGTTTCCTAGACTCAAAAGTTATAGCCCTACCATCCTGCATAAGAACTGCTCCTAAACCCTCTAGGGAAGCATCTGTGCAAACCATGAAGTCAGCTGAGGGATCTGGTACTACAAGGATAGGTGCACTAGTAAGTGCCTTTTTGAGTTCCTGAAAGGCCCTCTCACACTTCTTTGCCCACTCAAATTTCTTCCCTTTACATTGAAGAGATGTAATAGGATGTGCAACTTTGGAGAATCCCTCTACAAAGTGTTGGTAATAACCTGCTAAGCCCATGAAGCTCCCGACCTCTGTCACACTAGTTGGCCCTAGCCAATCCATAATAGCTCTAATCTTGGATGGGTCTACTAAGATCCCATCATCGGAAATAACATGCCCAAGGTACTTGACCTCTGATCGAAAGAAAGTACACTTTGACAAACTACCAAACAACTGATTGTCCCTCAAACACTGCAAAACCTATCTCAAGTGTTCCTCATGCTCTTTCTCATTTCGAGAATATATCAATATATCATCGAGGAACACAATCACAAAGTGGTCCAGAAATGTATGAAATACCCCATTATGAGGCTCATGAAAACAACTGGAGCATTTGTAAGACCGAATGGAACCATGATGAACTCATAGTGGCCATATCTAGTGCGAAATGCAATCTTGTGGATATCACTTTCCACTATTCTCAATTGATGGTATCCTGACTTTAGATCAATTTTGGAAAATACTTTGGCGGTTGAATAAATCATCAATTCTGGGCAAAGGATATCGGTTCTTGATGGTTACTTTGTTCAACTGATGATAATCCATGCATAATCAGAGAGATCCGTCCTTCTTCTTCATGAAGATGACTGGTGCACCCCAAGGGGATACGCTAGGACAAATGTGACCCTTCTCTAGTAGTTCCTCAAGATACATCTTGAGCTCATTAAGCTCATTTGTGGTCATCCTATATGGTGCTCTGGAAACTGGCTCAGCTCCTGGTACAAGGTCTATCTGAAAGTCAATCTCTCTACGAGGTGACATTCCAGGTAGCTCTGAGGGAAACATGTCTGAATATCCCTAAAGGATAGGATGGTCATCAATTGATGTTTCCTTTTCATCCTCTTCCTCCCTATCACTAATGGTGATGGCAAAAAGCTGACATCCCTTTCGCATGCTCTGCTTAAGCTACATTGCGGAGATCATATGAAGAGACACGGGTCTCTGCATCCCGATGATTACTATGGGCAAACCATGATCATCCTCACACTTGATTTCCTTTCTATGGCAATCCATCTTGGCTCTATGGGCATAAAGTCAATCCATACCAAGTATGATACCATAAGATCCAAGTGGTGTAACTCTAAGGTCTACTAGGGTGGTGGTATTGCCAATCTGTAGCTGACATGCCTTAACTTCTGATTCCACTGACACTCTAGCCCCTGAAGCTAATTCCACTTCCCAACTGACACCCTATCTAGTTGCCACTAGCCCACAATGCTCCACAACCAATGGAGATATAAAGGAGTCAGTAGCTCCTGAATCAAATAACATAGATATATTGTTAGCTTTGATCATACCTGCAACCTTAATGACCATGGCCTGGTGCTCAGCCTGGTGGTTGTCCACCGCTACAAAGACTCTATGGGACCAGCCCATATCTCCAATTGTAGGCTCTGATGCAACCATCCGTTGATTCCCTACCATATGACCTTGAGGACAATCCCTCACCATATTCCCCATGGCTCAACATGTAAAGCAAGCACCGCGTGCCTGAAATTGGGCACCCTGAGGCCTAGAGAAAGCCTATCCCCCTATCTTGCTAGATCCACTGTACCCACCCCTGGAGGACTACTAAGTCCTTGCTGGAGTTGTGTAAGGAACCTGAGATCATTGATCTCACCTCTGACCCTGAGACTACCACTGCTTGGGCTTTGCACCCTACTGATACTGTGGAGGCTTCTGCCTCTGGTTCTATTATGATTGTTGTAGAGGAGGGGGTTTGGAGAACCCCTATGAGTTTTTGTTATTTCCCTTCCAATGGGGTTTCTAAAATCCATATGTCTAGGGTGTAGGGTTTCGATTTTGGAATTGATCCCTAGTATCATGTGGTCTGACCTAAATCTCCTCTGCTATCAGTGCCTTCTCCATGGCAACTCGAAGGCTCCTTGGAGCGGACATCCTCACTAGTCCTGCTATGCTGACATTCAGCCCTCTGATGAAACGGTTAATGAGAAGTTTCTCATCCTTTAGATAGTCCACGTATGGCAAGAGCTCAAAGAATTTGCTCTCGTACTAGGTCACTAAGAGACCCTTTTGCTGGAGGTCATGAAACTCATCTATCCTACACTATCTGTAATGTTCTAACAAGTACCTCTCCCTGAACCTCTCTATAAATATCTCCCATGTGAGAGTATCAGGAACTAAACCACACTTGTATTCCTCCTGTCTCCACCATGTGGAGGTCATTCCTCTCAATAGATGGACTGCTGCACATGCCTTTAGATTGCTCTCGTAAGAGCACAATGCAAAGCACCTATCAAGACTCAATAGCCAAGCCTCAGCTTCTACCCTGTCGTTAGATCCCCCAAAGGACGGTGGTTGGAGGTGCATAACCTCCCTGATAAGATCTCCTGGATCCCAATGTGATCTCTCATAATATACTGGCTCTACCATTGGAGGTGGTCCTGGTAGGTGCACAGACTTTGTCTCATTCCCACCCTGACTCTCTATAGGAATAGGAGTTGGACTCCTGCTCCGTTCCCTATCTGTCGATCTATGACTCCCTGAGTTCTAATTTTCAACATGATGATCCTCTACTGGAAACTTATTCTGGACCATACCAATTAGGTTCTGGAGTGCTTCTAATATGTTTCAGTTTGGATCATCTGGCTATTCAGGAGGAGCCTCTGGGTTCACTTCGAGAACTGATTCCTCCCTATCTACCTCTTCGTGTTCTATGCGTACACACCTAGGACCCCTTCCGCACTTGCGAGCTTGTCGCGTAGTTGGAGGCATTCTTAAGAGAAAATAAAATAAAAATAAATTAAATTAAATAACTAACTCCTTTGAAAAAAATATTTAATTAATTAAATTTAAATATCCTAGAAAATTAATAAAATAAATTTAATTAAATAATTAAAGCAAAACGCAATGGAGAAAGGTTCCTAGTGTTGGAAACCTTTCTCTGATACCAAAATGTCATGCCCAAACTTTTGGGCACGAACGGGATAATTTTTTTTTTTAAATTTCACAACTTAAAACATTAAATTAGCAAATATGAAATGCTCTAACATATTTTGTCTTAACTATGTTTAGAGTTAACTTTATCTACTAACTCAAGTAAGTAAAATAGTTTAAAATTAGATGTGGTATATTAAATGAATAGTTTTATTGTCTCATCGATTTTAATCAATAAACTAATTTAGTCAACTAATTAACGTAGGTAACAATAAATCTCCAATATCCATTAATTGTTCTTAGGATCTAATTAAATTAGTCCTAGCACTTAGATTTGTAATGTCGATATTTTATTTTAACAATAATTAAAATGTAGTTTAAACTAAATCGACTAAAGATGTCAAGTAGATTCATAAGGAAAATTCTCCAGTAAAGTTTAATCTCATCAAAATAACCTACCCTATTTGTCATAATATTTCTAAAGGGATTAAACTTCATAGTATTTTAAATCTAAACATTTTATTTTCTTCTTTAATTAAATCCATATGTTTATTAAAAGCATATATAAATTATAAACACTTAAATAAATATTAAATCTAAAATCTGCCTCTCTCTCTCTCTCTCTCTCTCTCTCTCTATATATATATATATATATATATATATCTATATATTTAAATACTATAATAATTTCCACATATTTATAAAAATCTTCATGCAAACCCTAACTAAGAATGTATATTATAAAATACCTCATATTTTATAATTTCCTTACTCTCTTCTATACTACCCTAGCCCTACCCGGGCTAGGGTTTTATATATATTTTTTTATTCTTAATGTTATGCAGGGGCCGAATGTATTCATGGTGGAGTGACGACCATGATTGAAGGTTCGACAGGATTGGGGAGGTAGTGGCGATGACCACAATGGCACCGCTCACTGTGGGTTTCCACAGTGAGCGCCCTTGGGCCGTCCACTGTGGATGCCCACAGTGGCACCGACCAAATGCCGACCACTGTGCTAACACAGTGCTCGGCCTAAGCCCTACCCCATTTTTTTAATTTTTATTATTATTAAAAAGGGCAATATATATATATATATATGTATGTATGTATATATATATATATATATGTATATATGTATGTATATATATATGTATATATTAATATATATATATATATGTATATATGTATATATATATGTATATATATATATTTAGGTTTAAATTTATATATATATAAATATATATTTATATATATATATATATATATTAAACAATAAGTTTATTTTGTTTATTTTTTTAAAAATGATTTCATTTACACATTAATATAGACATGCAATTTTATTTTATTTTTATATATATATACACATATTTAGCAGTTTAGATAAATTCTTCATATTCAAATCATTGTATTTATTTTAAAAACAATAGATAGATTATTTAACTATAATTTTACTTTTTGCAAAAATAAGGTAAATAACAAAATTAAATATACTTAAAACAACAATTCCAGAAAATATTTATTTCAATTAATTTGTATAACCATAGATATTATTTTCTGCACATATCAAATGACAGTATTTAATAAATTCTAACAACAACTATTTAGATCTAGGAAATATTAAAAAGAATCCTTAGAAATGACTACAATATTTTAGGTCTTCTTTTTTGCAAATAAATGAAATGACAGATTTAAATAAACTAAAACTGCACTTCCATAAATAGATCTAATTGTTTTATTTCCAGCCTTCTACATGCATGCAAATCTAATTCATTTTTTTTCTAATATTTTGTTTTAAATGCATAAAGGGAATAAATAAATTACTTTCTTTTCAAAATATCCTAAACACAACAAATGTTATTTCTCAGAAATATAGAAAACTAAAACTAGAGTTACTCATTTCTTTTCTGCAGTATAGCATAAATAAATATTACATATCTTTAAAACATATTCCCAAGTCTTTATTGTCACTTTACAAATAGGTCTCTCATTTCAAATAAATGAGGACTTTCAAAGAATAATAGTTACATTTACAAATATTTTTCTGCAACAAATAACTCCAGCCACATCTACATGTCCTATTCTTTTCTTCCAACAACCTGCAATAAGTCAAAATCTATGACCATGGAGTGCTCACCTCCTAGCCTGGGCTAACTAGTAGCCACCCCTGAGCTTGGAGAACCAAGCCCTAGATAGGTTGCACACATACAAACAAAATAAACAAGGGAAAAAAATCACAAGCATATTCCCATCCCAGGGCTACACTGCACCACTCAATGTGATGTCTATACACGGGTGGTAGTGGACCAAATAACTTGAGGAGACTGCAAGTATGATAAAACTCAAGGCCACCTCATGGTAACAATGATAAATCATAAGTATAACAACCCCACAACCTTATGCCCCCAAGGCATTCATGCCTTATTTCCCTCCTTATGACCCCCAAATGCATAAACAAGCCATGCAACAGGGGTTACATAGGAATCCCTTGAGATCACTCTCTTAACGAGAGCCTCTAACTCGAGGGTTGTCAAACTTCTACCACCCACAAGACCATCCTCTCTCCCAGGAGTAGGAGGTCTTGGTTTCTCCCAAAAAACAGTATATACGCAAAAGTAAAATGTATAACACGAAATAAATTTTCATAAGGAAAAAATACAAGAAAGAAGCCTTCTCACACATGCAATTCTCTTCAACATAACATGCAATATAAAACATAACAAAGAGAATTTAACCAACCTTCAACTGCCCAAAGGTATGCTAGATAAGTTGAGGATGAGCAGCCCAAATCCACAATCCTTGGCTTCTCTACACTTAGCCAAATTCCTAAAACCAAATCTGTCTTTTCTTTAAAAAATTCTTGTCTCCAAAAATGGAGAGTGGATGATTACCCACAAAATCTCTCATTCTTGCCTAAAAAGGCCTCAGTGAGAGTTCTCACAGGTTTCTAAAATTGAAAAAGGAAAAGTCAAAAAAATAAAATCCAAAAGGATCTCTCATCAAAAGGAAAGTTAACAACTTAGGTGATGCCTTCTAATTTCCAATTTTCGCTCAACTTAGTAAATCCACTTTTTAGGGTGTCTAAATGGTCACATGGGAGTTGAAACATGCCTAAAATTACTCCTAACCCTTAGGTATACCTTATGGGCTTTAGGAAACACTCTTAAACTACCCCTAGGTGTCCATTTAACCCCTTTTAAACCCCTCTGAAGTTAATTTTCGGATCAAACTTAAGTTGACCACCCCAAAGATTCTCTTCCCAAGGCAATTATGGAATCACATTAAATTAATTGAAAAAGCTATGGTTAAACAACTCCCTCCAAGAGACAATTTAAAAGAAAACCAAAACATAAATCAACACGTGTCAAGTGACACAATAAAAATACTTTTACAAAATTATACATGAAATCTTGTCTCTTGTTGGATTTACACAAATAAATAAATTCAATCTAACACACATGAAACATCCACTTTTACAAATAAAATACTTATACAAACGGGGTGTTGTCTCTCCAAATAGACAAACCCTGGTTTTACGAATGTACTTAGGTCTAGGTTTTGTTCTCCATAATATTTCCATGGTCACATGGATAATTTTACTATGCATCTCAATTACACATTAGTAATTTCAAATAACCTCATATAATATGAAACACATGAATAAGAATACACATCAAACACTCTACATACATTATACACTTAAACAAATCAATACACCTTATATCCAAACAAATCCACATAAGCAATTATCATATTTCTCATAATTTTGATCCACACATAAAACATGCATCCTATTTCTATCATCATAGTAAAGTCCTGCAAATCCAATAATGACATATATCATCTCAAATTCATCCTATTCTAAAATCATGTAGAGTTCTATATCATAAAGCATATAAATGACGCATCAACATATAGCAATGTTATCCAAATCATGGAATCATATAAGTTCTAAATCCATAATGCATAAAAATAAAGCATCCATAATAGTCTCAACATAAAAATAACTGAAATGCTAGATTGAGTCGGGGTAAGGCCTCACAATTGACATAATCATTCGAAACCTTCTTGTCTGGATGCTACACAACTGATGGTAAACCATTGATTTCCCTAATAAATTCCTTGGTGATCTTGTAAGGTCTATCTAACTAGATAAACTCCCCATGTACTCTGCTCAAAACATACCTGATTATCTCATCTTCAAATTTTGGAATGTCCAGAATGTCAGTAAACCCTAAGTCTTCAATGTGCTTGTATGTTGATTTGATCTTTCTAGATTCTCCCATCAACTCGCTCATATACATGCCCTTTATTTCAGATGTTCCTAAATCCTCAATATGATAGTGTATGTATGCCCTAACATCTTCAACATAGACAACTCCCTCTAGAACATGGGGAAATGCTCCAACCGAATCTTCCAAGGTAGCTACATGTGGATACCTCTTCAAAATTGGCCTAAGGCAGTCCTTGACCTCTACTACAGTCGGATTTTCAACAAATATAGTAATAGATGATGATCTTGCTTCCATGTTTAAAGATAAATACCTGTTGATCACTTTTGGTGAAAAACCTTAACAAATTATTTCAGTTGTCAGTGAAATCACTCAAGAAGAAATCTGATTTCTCTGAAATGCCTTTGATCGCTCTTAGTCGCTCTTAATTGCTCTGCATGCAAGGTGATCAATAATGAAGTGAATTCAACCTTTTAACCTTCGAGAAAAACCCTAATCTTCCATTGACATAAATAACTATCAGTGAAAGATACAAGATCTCGAACATAACATATCCATGTCGGATAAGCATCTCCAATGTCTAGAACATCTTTAAGAACCTCTTCCTAGGGCATATGCACCATCTTCATTAATTTTGCCTACCCCTAATGCATCTGACTCAATTATTGGATGAGCTATCTGTCGGTGCAGGAGCAACCTCCTTTGTCAGATAAGTAACCGGTGCATTTTCATTTGATGATTGTTATTCAGTCTTCCAAACCCATCTCTAAGTATGATCTTGTCAGATTTCACTAACCTTCTCTTTCCCTTTCTCATTTGATCCTCCATTACCAACTGGTGGTTTTCTACTTCTAGAGAATTTAGCAATATGTCCAACCTCATTACATGCATAACATGTAACATTGTTCCTTTGAATTTCTTTGCTAAAACCGTTGAAATTACTTGACCTGCACTGATTAGCCATATGTATAAACTTTCCACATGAATAGAATTTAACATTCATTTTGCAGCCTTCTGTCTTATGACCATACTTATTGCATTTAAACATTTACCAGAAGCAGAATTAGGGTTCTGATTTGCTTTGTTTCTACATTGTCTAGCCATTTGACCAAATATATTGCAAACAAAACATCTACCATTGAATTTATAAGTATTAAATTGCCTTACCAGTGCCTTATGGTTTTAATCTTCATTAGTAGTACTGTAACTCTGTCCTTGCTCAAATCCAAGTCCACTGGAATCTCCAATCTGCCTTTGTCTCTTCAATAACTCTAGTTGTTCTGTGCTAATCTTGAATTTTTATTTATACTCACTTGCAATAGTTAAATATTCTCTCAAAATTATCATTTGTCTCTCAAGCTCTTGTTCATTACTCAAGGATTGTACTAAATTAGTTCTCAACATATCATTCTCATGAACCAATTTGCCACATTCTTCAAATTTGTTCTTCAGAGATACAACAAGATTTTCTTCCTTTTTCTTCTAGTCCTCAATCTCCTTAGACATCCTCATAGTTATAGCTTGCGTTTTATTTTTCATAACCATGTTCTCTTGACTCAATTTCTGACATTGTTCCTTAAGTTCATCTTTCTCTTCATCATCCTAACTTTGCAAAAGTTCCTTCCTCCTAGTGTGGACATATGATAACCTCTCTTGTAGGACAAGAATGAATTCCTTAGAGGAATTCAATTCATCGTGTAGCTTTAATTTCTTCAACCTTTTAGCATCATAATCTTCAAGTGACATCTCAAGCTGCTTCTCTAAAGCCATGTCCATGGATTGTGGATTCAGGATCTTCCTCAATTTGTTAAACTTTCTCCAAGGCACAAGGCTCTAATACCAATTGTTGGAATCCAATAATATTGAGAGGTGGGGGTGAATCAGTATTATACCAGAATGATTAATTTTATCCTTATTAAAACATGCATACACCAACCAGTATACCGATACATACAAAATTGAAAGAAGTAAAGCAACCAATAAGCCAATCACATAAATAAGAATCATAACACATAGATTTATACATGGAAAATATCAAAGAGGAAAAACCACGGTGGGCTTTGTGACCCACAATATCAATCCACTATCCATAAGAAGAGATACTACAAAATATAAGGGGCTTGCACTTGCAAGAAGGCTTACAGCCTAGAGAACACTGCTCAATCACAAATGCAGCCTCACTAACTACATATAAATCTGGAATACAATCCAAAGAAGTGTTGAGCTGCTAAGATAGCATCTTCTATGCTAGAATATAGTTTCGGTTTAAGCTCTGTCTATTCCAGTCTGAAACCCTAAACCCTTTACTAGAATAACCCTTGCATAAATATTGTTACATACATGATTTCTCTGATAAATTTCACATCTCCTAAATTATCTCCTTCCAATTACATATTCACATGATGATTACAAAATGATCTATCAAACTAACCTATATACCCTATACAACTTGTAATGCCCCACCATGAACCCTAAAGGAAAACAACACAACTAGGCAACAAAAGGGTGAAATAATTTTTTTTGTTAAAGACTAAGTGCACTAACTAAAACCATTGCACGTTTAACAACACAACAGAAGTCTATCATATGTTTTCCTAAGGGTAACCAATGAAGATTAATTTCATAGATTATATTAACACCACAATTAATCCATTTAATTAGATAAATTGAATACTTAAGTTTAAAACTACACATACATCCAAATTTCATAATAAAGAAATAAAAGTATTCCAATGCATCCAGTTTACATAAACCATTTGAACATAAGATTAAACCAATAACATTCATTTCACTGACATAATAATATTACAATATCCATAAATACATGACTTCCAATAATACCACTGATTACAAAGATACCATATCAAGGTTTCATAAGAGTCTAATACAATGACCACAAGGTCTCAACTGAACAATGATCTCGAACAAGAGCTGGTACACGAACCAAGAAACACCAGCGAAGCCTTTCCTCGCATGAAGATACAATCCATAACATCCGATGGGAAGTGGCACTACCACCCGACCATGTGATCCTGAAATGGAACCACCCCACCGTGCTAGGAGATAGTAGAAAAACCCTCAAGCAAGCAAAGTAAGACAAGTACGAAAGGACTACAAGACTCTACAAACATCCATGTGACTCAACTCACAAAACACTAGTGACTCTAAGAAGAGAGTGTCATCACATAGCTTGATGGTTACCATGGTACAACCTCCATAGGTCCCAGCCCCCATCCTCGGGTTTCTCCTAGTAACCTCTCCCAAGCCTCTGGTTCCAACTAAGTTTCATGCGGACCCTACCAATCCGTTCGTGAAGACAAGTTGGTAAGTTTGCCATTCCAGACATTCTCGTAACATTATGAGCCCTATACAAGCACTCACCTATGCACAAGGTACATTTATCTTAATTAATATTTAATCTACCCACCCCCTAATCAATTATTAGGTTATCACTTTTTAACTAACTTTCGACGGGTTATCCTGTCATCCACTTCAGGCACGGCCCCCGCTTGAAAGCCACTCTCTCTCCTAGGACACTAATAGGAAATGTTTCTCTCTACGAGAACTCTATGGTGAAACGGACAACCATAAACACTCTTGACAAGCACAGGTGAAGGATACACAAATACCAACCCAAGATTGACCATTTGGACAAAAACACACAATGGCTCATATCAAATAGGTTATACAACAACACCTGGTCTAGGAGAAATAATAACATAGGATAGAATGACAATTTAACCAAAATACCAATGGAATTTAAGCTTGACTAAAAACACAATATACGCAAGATCCTATTACAGGCAATCTTTCCTTAAAAATAGCCAAAAGCATAAATAACATGCAATTTATGAATTTCCAGATAACAAGAATTTACCACTATTTAATACATAAACTTGACATTTGTCCAATAAAGTAAAATAAATTTACATATGTATTAATCTCTTGATGTATTTCCAATATGTATATCAAATTTAAAATTATAAAAAATTACTAAATTCTAAATTCTTTATTCTTAAATTGATAATTAAAATAAAATAACTATATATATATATATAAATAAACATATATATATTAACACATTATAATTATTTTATTATTATTTATTTATTATTTATTTTTTCTATTTAAAAAAAAACTAAATAACAAATAATATAATAAATTAAATTAAAAATTAAAATTAAATTTTATTTTTTTTAAACTAAGTGATGGCTACCAAGGTAGTGGTGCTACCATACACAGCTAATGCTACCCTTAGGTAGCGCTGTTGTCCTATGGTAGCAGCTGTTACCTTTGGGTAGTGTTGTTGTCCTAAGGTAGCTGTCGCTGCCCTTGGGTAGCGTTGCTGCCCTATGGCAGCAACCACTACCGAAGGTAGAGCTGCGTGGGTAGAGGCATAGTCACCCCACATAATTTAATAAATTAATTTTTTTTTTAATTATTTTTTAATATATATTTTTTTTTAATAAAATTTTAATAGTAATAATAAAAACAATATTTTTCCAATAATTCCCTTTTCACAGAATTTAAGTAAAATGATAAAAAACAATATTTTTCCAATAATTCCATTTTCACAGAATTTAAGTAAAATAATAAAAAATAATATTTTAAAATTTAATTAACCCAAATAAATTTAATGTGTAATTAAATTTATTTTCTTAAGGTAATTAAAACCATTTCTCAGGTAAATACCCTTTCTCACAAATCTTGCAATTTCCATGCATCCTAAAATTTTGACAAATTTTCTATAATAATTTCTCTTAATTTTCTCAAAATTACATACTTCCCGTAAATTAGAAATACACATTAGGCATGTATTTTAAAACAAAGCTTGAATTCACCAAAAGAGGGTTTGTATTTAAAAATAACTTTACACACACACACACATCAATCAGAGAAAAATAGAAATATTTACTAAAAACCCACAACTAAGAATTCATCCAACCTGGTATAGCTTTCCTGGAAGAAATCTGTAGAAGAGCTCTAATCCCTTCAATAACTTCCAATAAATTTCTTCACCTAAATTTTTGACCTGTTCCTATGTAACTAAAATAAAGACCTAAGCTCTATTTAAACTAAAATTCTAGGTTCAATAGCTTTTTCACAAAAAACCTAAATTTAGAATAATAGTAATTTTTATTTTATTTTCTAAATTTATCACATGCAATAATTAAAAAACATTATTCTTTCTTTTCTTTTCTCATGCACATTAATTAATTTTCTAAATAAAGAATTAAAACAATATTTTAATTCTAATTAATCCTTTTATTCATTTATTTAATTATAACTTTAGAAAATAATAAATACAATTAATCTAATTTATTTTTAAAATAAAAATATATTTCTAATACCATGTAGATTAATTTAATAATTTCTTTAATTAACTAAATTTATAATCTCAATGCATAAACAATACAATAATGAGATAATTTCATAAACTTAATTAATTAATTAATTAAATCCACTAAAACACTCAAATTAAACAAATCTCAAGCAATCTCCCATAAAAGATAAAATGACAAAATACAAAGACCGAACTAACTGACAAGACGACCAACTGACGACACTCATACGCGTGTAACTGAGTAAAAATAGGGTCAACTACTATCTCTTCCTACCTAAGGCATGCTCAGACCTATGAAGCCAGGTGGAGACGATAGAGTAAAAATATAAGGCACACTCAGACCTATGAAGCTAGGTGGAGATGATACCCCATACCTACCCGGTACTTGTACCTGCAATATCTTGCATCACCGAACCACACATGCATATATATACACTATAGAAAACATGGCATACACACTGATGAAGGAGAATCATGACGTTCCTTGTCTCACCGAAATGAGTGAAGAAAAATCATCCCCTTGCATCCAATACACTCATAAACACACAACATATAATTACACATTGCATAGATAAAGTAAAATGTCAGTACATAGCAATAATCCATAAAATGCCATAAGTCACAAGTACTGGAATACTACAAATAAATTATACATCTCATCTCCAAATAAAGCATAATGTCATAAAAATCCGAATAACATATCATGGTAATGTATCCACTGAAAAACAACCAATAATAAAATATGAGTCTAATGAGTTCAAACTAGTAGGGGTACTACACAACTTATCATGCCTTATGTCAGCTTACAAAGATAACTACAATATCAAATTACATGTCAGCTAGATAACATGAATGCATAAATATTAGAAACAATTATCGATGCCGGATCCAAGAGATGTCAGCCTCAAATACCAATAACCATATTCTAAACCATGTCAGCCTGTAATACCGATAACCAAAGAAATCCCTCTATCCTATTAGTGCTGGTGTAGTGTCTATGAAGTGTCTGTCGGTACACAACTGAACCAAAACATGAAGCCGAAATACAATACCATATTTCCATCAATGACAACATAGTGAAACCAACCAATTTAGTGTCAATTGCCAACATAAACAGAGTAGTCGATCGGTCAGTCAAGCACCTGATAGGTGTTGAGATCAGTTTCTTAAAACTAGCAAATGAAATGATAATGCAGTCACAAGAGGTGACTCGGATTGTAGTTTAGTAGTCTTATGCACAACTGAAATGCTTTGGACAGACAAGTGATCAGTCTAATTGATGAATAGTGATCGGTGGCAAAAGGTAAAGAGTTACATCAATGAACCAGTGATTCAGGTTGAAGGATGATATCCATTGGGAATCTTGGAGAAGTGACCAGTAAGATGGATGTGATGACCAAAGGTGAGTCAGTTATGGTGAGATATCACCAAACAAATGGATAGTGAAGTCTATAGAAGTTAACAACCAGTTAAGGTGAGATTTGTATGGATTTTCTGGTTCATATTAAAAAGAAAGAACATGACCTAGAGGTTGGTGAAATTATGAGCTACAGAGGTAGTCAAGGATGATTTGCTGGAGAGATTGATGGAGAGCGTGCAGAGAGAGTGCAAGAAGATTTGGAAATATTTGAATTTCAAATCTATGGAGGGTTAGGTGTAAACTGATTGAGGAATCAATGGGTATGTGTTGGTGAAATATGGTATAAAGGTTTTTGGCGAAAACCAAAATGATTGATTGTAAAAATTACAAAGTATGATTTTGAGGAGAGATGATCCAACAAGGTGAGAAGAGGGTAGAACTGCTAAGTGAATAGCAGAGTTGTGAAAAGAGTGTGCAGAGATCAGATATTGTGAAGATCAAAGAAATAATGGAGAGCACTAGTAGAGTGCAAAGAAAGTGTGATGCAAAGCACCAATAGAGTGCAGAGCAAGTGTAATCGATGGTCAAACCGAAGAGCTTCATTTGGATCCAATTAAGCTAAGAGTAGATATTACAACAGATAATTCTCTCTATTATTTTCTAATAACTACAACAGTAAAATCCCTTAACTAGGTGACATCTTAAATGATGATCCTAAGTCCTTTAACAAGGCTACCTCTAATAGAGTAAAGGTTCTAATAGGCCTTAAAGAAAATCCCTTAACCGGGTGACACCTAACAATGTCTTTGTAATCTCTTAACAAGGATGGCTCCTCACTGGGCATACTCCAAAAGAGTACAGATTTTGTGATTTTCTACTCACACCGTGGTTTTCTCCCATTTGGGTTTCCATGTGATAAATCTTGGTAGTCATGTGTGTTTAATTTTTGTGTGCATGTTTCTTATCAATGCTGCTTTTACTTACAAGTGTTGAGTTTGAATAGAAGTTTTGATTAAGGTTAAATCTATGAGAAACCGATAGAGTGTTGATTCACCCCTCCCCTCTCAGCACTAGTTGAAACTAACATATGTATCTAAAAAAGATCAGATTGCAGATAATTTCACTAAGCCTTTGTTTGCTGATAAATTTGTGTACTTGAGAGACAAGTTAGGGGTATCTATCCCTCCCATTGATAACTAGGTGCATTGAGATGCATCAATCCGATGGACTTCATAGTCTTATCTCTTTATCTGTGTTGATGACTTGGTGCTACTACTTAGCTGGGGTAGTCATTATGATGTTTAGAGTTTTGAGTTTATCCTAGAGGGAGATATTATATAATTTGGGGGAGAGAAGTTTGATTTGTTTATATCTTTGGCATTGCTATCAAAGGGGGAGAGAAGCATGTGAAAAAATGCCTTAACTTTGGAACTTTGTGTGAATGATCTTAGGGGGAGTCTGTTGGATTTTGCTGGTGTTGATTTATTCCTTTGCATTGATTTTTTTTTACAACCATATGTTGCCATGAATGCCAAAGGGGGAGATTGTTGGATATTGTTGTTGCTAGGATATGTTGTTGTCATTGATGTCAACATATTCATGTGTTTTGGTGTTGTAGAGAAATGTTTTGGTGATTGCTGAGAATTGGTTTGAATTTGTGGTTCAGTATCTACTTCATTCTTTATTGATTCCATGATGCTATATGATGATTTGGTTGAATTGAGGATTCCGGTATGCAGACTGGTTTTTAGTGTTCAGTGTTGTAGTGTTTTGGTGTTTGATCCATTTTGCTCCAGTATGATCATATCTTGTGTTGCAGATTTGTGAGAGTGTTTGGGATACTCATGTGTGTCTTCATTTCAGATGGTTCATGATTTGGTGCTCCGAAAGCTATATTTCTTATCCAAGTTGTTGTTGTTAAGTGTTCTTTAGTGTTAGTGTGTTTATCGATGAAGATTTCAATAAGTGGTGTTTGTGTAGCTATTGCGGATGGTTCTAATGTGCTTTTTGGTGTTTCCTAATCATGTCCTATTTTTCTTAATGGCTCAGATTGATTATTGTGTGAGTTCTTCATGATCTTCTTTATCCGGTGATATTCTTTGTGTTATGTGGTATTTTGGTGTTGTAACATGTTGTGGTATTCATTAATGATTATGTGGTATTTTGGTGAAATAGTGCCACCAGCAACAGGAGAACAACAAAAACCTTTGCTTAAGGAAATGGAAACACAGACTGACCTACCAGAGGTCACTACAAGCAAAGATACTACTCCCACTGGCAGAATTCAGAATGTTATCTCTTCAACTGAAGGATTTTAATCAACACATGTAACTGAAGTTCTTTTAGATTCTATAAAGAAAATTACAGATTGCAATTCATAGGCACATAAAGCTATAGATGACACAATTCCAGTTTTGAAGATGATAGCTCCAAAATGCAATGTAGATAATAAGGAATCTTTGAGTCAACTTGACACTTTGTCTAAGTATATTACTGACAACATAGTGATAGTTGAACAAATAAAGGAGGAAGCATTCAAAGAGAGGTTAGAAAAGGAAAAACATAAATTCTTTGAGGAAGAAATAAAGAAGTGTTCAAGGCAGTTTGACACACTTCTACCGGAATTGTGCAGCACACTCAAGGAGTTCAAAACTTTGTACAAAGACACTTGTAAGACAAACTTTTTAACAGTTGACATAGATAAGAAAATGAGCAAGATACAGGAGGAAATTAATAAACTTGCTGACAATTTTGTTAATTCATCTAATAAATTATCAGTTTTTGAGCAAAAGGTAACAGGTTTTGAGGAACAGTTACTGAAGCTAGAGAGAGAAAAGGAGAGAATAATAAACAAGGCTAAGAATCTGAGATTAAGACTAAGTCCAAGACTGGACTATCTAGCATCCTTGAGGAAGGAAATATATGAAGCACTAGTACAAGGACAAAAAACACCGACAGAGCATATGCAGCACCTCACCGGTATAGTTCAAAGAACAGAGGCAGTAATAAAAGATAGTAAGAAGTTTTTGGAAAGCATAAATTTGGTTTTGGCAGATCTTTTTCAAATTGTAACCACCCAGTTACAAGGTTGAGACAAAAAACTACAACTCTATTGACACTTTGACAATCTTTGTCATTGATGCCAAAGGGGGAGTAGTAGTATGAGAAAATAATCAGCAAAAGACTTATCTACTCAGGGGTAGCTCACAAATTTTTGGTACAAAATTTTTGGATTACAAGTTTTGGAATTTTCTCATGAGTGTTGCCATCAATGCCAAAGGGGGAGATTGTTGGCATATGCACACTCCAATGAGACATTGTAGGTGATTGAAGGTTTTGTCATTGATGGAAACCTTACAATCCTATGACACCAGCAAGGCATTTCACTGGCACTAGCAAAGTTAGATTCTACACTGGCACTCAGACCACCAACACTGGCAGTGAAAGGAAGCATACTGGCACAGAAGCCGACATGAATTTTGTTGTTAATATATTTTATTTATTATTGTAAAATCATTGTAAGCCGACTTGGCAAGTTGTAAAATGACTCTTATATAAGAGAGATCATTGTAGAACATTTTAATGAGAAATAGAGGAATGTAATTAGGCAAAATAAGGAAGACCTATTATGTGAATTATAGGTTAAGGGTTTATGTAAGAAGCAGAGCAGAAACCGGTACTGGATCTGGCATTATAGATGCTATTTTGAAGTAGTACAAGACACTGGATTTATATAATGCATTTTGTAAGTCAGTGAGACTTCCTATTTTGTATTTGAGTAGTGAGCTCTAGGCACTTGGCCTTCCTGCATGTGCAGGCCCCTCTTGTAGCAGTAATATTCTCTTATTGGCCAGTAAGAGAATATTGTGGGTCACAAATCCCACCGAGGTTTTTCCCACATCGGGTTTCCTCGTTAAAATATTGTGTTATGGTATGTTTCTCATGTGGTTGCTTTTGTCTCTATTTATTGCATTACTTTCTGTTTACCGGTACACAGTATTAATATGCTCTACATGTTTTAAGTTAAGAAAATCTACTAATTGATTAGATACTGATTCACCCCCCCTCTCAGTATCTGTGGGAATCCTAACACATGTTTGAGGAGTTGATTTAGTTCTATACTATGTTGTGTATGATACTGTATTGGTCTGGTGATTGATTTATGTATCATGTGATATAATTTTGTAATTAGGTGTTAAGGGTTTAGCCGACCTTGTAGTCAAGGTTGATGGTTTATATAAATGGGTGTAATATTTATGTAATTGTTGGCTTTGGTGAGGTGGTTTTGGTTGATTTTACATTATTGGAGAGTGGTGTATGTATAATTAGTAAATTCATCTTTTAGTGTGGTGTGTTGAGAGGAGATTGGTGAAGGGTAGACATTTGAGCTTAACTAGAACTATCATCAAGCATTAGCAGATGCTATCTTTGTAGTTCATTCTTTCCAGATTGTAGTTCGATCATTTTTGTAAGGTAGTGAACCTTCCCTGAGGGTTGTAGCCTTTTGGGTCATTGTAAACTATGAGCTCTACGCAGTGTGCCTAAATGCATGTGCATTCCCCATTGTAACATTTACACATACTACTGCAGAGTATCATCTCATTGCGGGTAGGTTCCCACCATGATTTTTCTCCTAACTAGGTTTTCCACATCAAAAATATTGGTGTTATGTGTGTTGATGTTATCTTTATTTTTGTTGCAATTGATCAGATTTGAGATTTTGATTAATTGGTCTAATTTGGTGAAAATGGATTCACCCCCCCTCTTAGTTTTCCTTGTTGTTGCCAAATGTATGTGTTCTCTTAGATCTCTTCACTTGTTGATTGATGTCAAATGAGAGGGGAAATCCTCTTTATATACCCGCCCGTAGGGAAAATTGGCTAATTTTCTGACATGAACTGACATAGAGAGGGGAATCTTGCTCAAATTTCAAATGTTGCATTGGGTTTTGAGTGGCTCCAAATTAGGGTGGACCATGACATTGCACTATGGTCCTACCCTATTTTGGGTAGGCTTTAAGATGCATTAGGTGGTACATTTTGATTTTTATGGCATTTGAGATATGTATGAGCATAATTAGGTCTTTAATCAGACCAAGGGGAACAAAGACTAAGGTGAAGACCCAAATACGATCAAAATTGTGAAGGGGTGCCATTTTAGGATGCTACATCTTCTTACAATCCTTGTCCTACATCACAAGAGACAAGGCCTAATCCCATTGATAACTGAGAGAAATTAGCTTCTAGAATCATTTGGAGATTGAAGTATGATAAGAATGTTGTCTTTCCTTTCATTAAATTAATCACAATTCTAAGCATGAGGAAGATAATGCACATTGTCTTTTTCATCGTAGTTATTCTCATTCTCTTGGGAATTGTAAAGCATTCAAAACATTTGTTCAAGACTTATATGATAGAGCTCGCATAGTTCTTACAACCGATCTTGCACTCTTCTTTAGTGAAGAGTTAGTTCCTTAGCATTCCATTCACCCTCTATGTTGCTCCTCTCCCTATGACACTAGTGGTAAATTTAATTTGGGGCTCTTTGTCATAAGAGGTCATGCCTTTTCAATATCTAACGTCTTGGGGTCGCAACATAGTTCATTCTTGTCTCTATGCTCAGGGGCCAATAATATTATCCTATTTCTTCTTTCTATCTAAGGTTTCACTCTTCCCTTTAGGGGTTGGATTTTTCATGCTTTGATATCCTTTCTTGAATGGAATAGCGTGTATCTAATGATTAATCTCTCCTCAGGACAATTTGTGATCCTTCATCTAATGTTCTCTTTCTGTTTGAAGACTACCTCTTCTTTAGAGTTGCATTTTACATATCTTAATGATTTATCTTGCATGGAATATTCCTTCATGTGGGTACTGTTGATGTGTTTTTGTGCACATGCAAACATAAAATAAAATACCCAAAAGTATCCTATCCTCTCGAAAACAAAGTTTCCCAAATGTTTAACATTGTCTTAAGGATCACTTAAGACAAGTCCAAGGTTCTGGTATGTTAGGTCTTGACTTGTGGGTAAGCACAATTGGTTGATGTGATTTCTGGTATCACAAAGGGACTTACATTGAATTGTTGAATGTTTGAATCAGATGTTGCAATCTAGTGATGCTTTTGATCCTAAAATAACTCATTATTGAAAAAAGGGCAAAAGGTGAAGGGTTGTTAAAGTCTATTCTAAGGCCTAGAATGTAAGAAGATGGATGAATGATTAGATGGGATCCTACCAAGAGAGGTCTCACTATAAAAATGAGCAATTTGACACAAGCTCAATGCAATATTCTAAAGATGTTTCAAAAATATTCAAATCATTACCATCAAATATTGCTCACCATTCAAGTTAACGTATAAACAATGGATGCATAACAATTTGTACTTAGGATCATATCACTCCAGTTGACCACACAAGGCACACTTACAATCAGCAAGAGGGTAGTGGTATGGACTAAATGGATTCCACACAAATACATTCAACAAATTCCTCCACTCAATCTAATCAACAAAAAAACAAATTGAGAAGTAAAGATCATGCGAGTTGTTGGAGTAACAAATCAAATTCACCATAACTTCAATGAAATCAATTGCTCTTTACAACAAGGTTTTGCACAATCCTTGCCTTCTCCTAATGCAACTTCTACTCTAATTTCTATTATTCTAAGCTATCTATTATTCTATGTTGCAATTACACACTTAGATGAGAATGGTTGATGTTGTCATTGATGGCAACCAACTGGTAACTGGGTTCTATAGGATTCTATTGATTTTACTAGCAATAGACTTCGCATACTGGCACTGACAACTACACAAAGTTCATTCACACCGGCATCTAGTTTAAACCAACAATGAATCATACCGGCACTCAGGACGATATAAGATAAAGTTTTGTTTATGTGAATTATATTGTAATGTAATTAATTATTTGTAGCTGACATGATGTATTGTAAAGACTCATATATGTATGAGATCTTGCAAGGCATTTTGTATGTATGTATGATATGTAAGCAAAGAAGAAGATTATGTAATTAGGTAATGATTATGAGAGAGAATATTTGTATATGCATTTTGATGTAATAATTTTGATGAGTGAATAAGAGCAGAGCAGAGCGAAGCAAGGTTTATGGCAGAGGTATTTGACAGAGCTTAAACCGGTACTGAATCTAGCATTGTGGATGCTATTTTGAGTAGTACATTGTCATTAGATTTTATCATCCAATTTTGTAGTCATTGTGACTCCTAATTTGTATTGAGCAGTGAGCTCTAGGATGTTGGCCTTCCTGCATGTGTAGGCCCCTATTGTATCAGTAATATTTATTCATATTAGCCAGTGAGTAAATATTGTGGGTCACAAATCCCACTGAGGTTTTTCCCCTACTAGGTTTCCTCAACAAAATATCTTGTGTTATGGTGTGCATTGATGCTATCTCTCTTATTTCTCTTTATTGCTTTATTTCTTGTTTACCGGTACATTAATTTGGGTTGTAAAGTTGCAAACAAGTTTAAATATTTCAATAATCAGTTAGACACTTATTCACCCCCCTCTCAGTGTCTTTGGGACTTATCAAGTATCTAACATTCTATTCCATTCACTATTAACCTTTACAAATGAGAGATTTGAACCTTTTATAATTCTCTTAATAAAATTCAATGGATTCGATCAATTTGAGATAAATGGTTGAGATTTTACAATGAAAACCATAATTAGGGTTTGTTACAACAAACTGAATTTTGCCAATGAGATAATTTCAACACTTTGACACATGTCCTCTTTGGAACATTTGACCAATAGATGATAAGGGTAGGTGTCTCAAATTTTGTGCCATCACAGGTGAATTAGGGTCATTGAACCAAGACATGCTGATGTGGAACCCTTTTGATTTGGTGAGCAGTGACTGGGATGATGACTATGAATCCACCTTTTAACTTGTACTTGCAGGCTTGATAGATCATCATGAAGGAATATTGAACTCAACATTGTCTATCTTCTGTGATGATGATGATCTTCTAACTTTAATCAATACTTCTGAAACTATACTCTTGAGGTTTTCAATAATGGAGGTGCAAGGTATAGATCTTAGTTTCAAAGTATTGAAGCTGCCTTAGAATGAACTTTTGATGTCACCATTGTCTCTCTCCTTCAGAATTCCTTCTCTTATGACTCCCTTTATGTCATTGATGTTGTCGATCATGCCTTTGTGTAGATGAATGCATCTTGCATAATCACCTTCTTTTATTTGTCTATGAAGTTTCCTTGAGGATATCTTCCTTGCATCTTAATCTTGATGTTAAAATTTGATGCTCGAGTGACTTGTTTCATTCCTCCTCCAATGTGATCTTCTTGATTTCTTTCTTCATCTCTTGCATAACAAACAAACAAGCATTAAACACATATGATATTGTTTCTATTATATCCTCCTAGTTTGATCTAATAATGTAATTAAATGTGATTTGTAGGTTTAACAAGGGCATCTATAGAGGAGTTCGCTCCTTGGTTTGAGAAAATTTGTTGTCTCCTTGATGAATTCACTTCTTCCTTTGTGAATTTTGCTATCACTCTTGATTGGATTCGTTTCTTTTGGATAAACTTTGATGTTGATGCTTGATTGAATTCATTGTAGATGATGACTGAACTCACTACCTTGCTGATAAAATTCACTAATCTTCTCCCAAAGTTAATTGATTAGAAAGAGGAGTTGGATTTGATTGGTGTTTGAAATGATTTCTTGAGATTCCTCTTATAGGCTATTAGGGGAAGATTGTGTCTTTTCCCATTTAGGCTGACTTAGTGTAATAAAAAAAAGTAGTAAATCCTTTCAAGTTGGCCGACTTACTATTAGACTATTGAGAGAATTTTCTCATCCATCTTAATCCCTGAAGTTCTCTCATCTAGGTTGAAACATGAAGTTCGGTCATCTAGGTTCAAAGACAAAGTTCACTCATGTATATCAAATCTTGAAGTCCGCTCATGTGTCTTAATTTGTGAAGTTTGCTCATATATTTTAATTTATGAAGCTCACTCATATAGGTCAATTTATGAAGCTTGCTCACCTCCCTTGATTCTTGAAGTTAACTTCTTACTCACCTTGCATCATTCAAATTAAAGTCGTTCTCTATTAAGACATCAAATTGGCATAATGAAATGATCTATTGGTTGTTTGACATCCTATTTTGAGTAAATGAAATAAATTTTCTCTTCTCCTTTAACTCTTGAAGTTCTCTCATCCTCATCAAATCTTGAAGTTCACTGATGTACTCCATTTCCTAAAGTTCACTCTTGGAGATCATTATATGAAATTCACTCTCCTTGAATGGAACATGAAGTACGCTCCCATAGGCTTGAAGATGAAGTACACTCTTCATGCTCAAGACATGAAGTTCACTCTGATTTTGTTGCACATGAAGTTGAAATCCAAACTTGAAATTTAATACATTCTTTGCTCACTCCTTTCATTTCATCCATTCAAATGCCTCAAATGCTACTGAAATAGTCCACATCACTCCCAACTATGAGCAATGGAAGAATATTTCACTCCAACTAGGGAGCACTTGAAAGTATCATGTACTTAATCAAAACCTGCCCTTTGAACCTGCCTCTCAATGTAAGTGTAATCAGATCTCTTGAATGGTAGAGGAAGTCATTTCTGAATAGCTATCTTCTAGCTTGATCTTGTCTTAAAAATGTGAGTTGAGTCTCAATGTGACTTATCCTCCATGCTTCCTTGGGTGCTCATCTTTCTCTTTTCTTCTATCTTCATATCAAACCTGAAAAGAAAAACTATTTTTCATCAAAACAAGGAATGAGAACAATTTTTTGAAAAAATCAAGCTTCCTACAACCCATTCAATTTTGAACATGGACTTCTAACGTTGGACATGATGATACTGATCGAATCATAGACATGATATATCTAAAATTTTGCCAAAATCAGGTTTGATCTTAAAATCAAAATGCTTGGTTTGCTAAAATTGCTGATACTTTACATCAAATCAGAACCTTGGAAAATGATCTGGAATTCCTTCAAAATCTGCCCCTTTGCCTTCAAAAGACTAGATAACAATGTCCTTAAATCAAACAACTCCTTGAAGAAGCATTTGATCAAAGTGACGATCAAAGTCTTTTTGCCAAAATCACTGATCTTTATTACTAAAATTGCTTCCTAAATGTCTGATCAAAATTTATTATTAAATATTGTTAAAATGATGTGAAATACTCCCTTTATATAAGTGTTGGATGTTAAGGGTTTATTTTACTCCATCCTCATTAAAGTGACACATCCTTATTCAGATTATAGCTCCCTATCTTTTGTGTTGCCACATCTTGCAACTAAATGGTAAGGTGGATGCTTTCCTTCTTAAAAAATTCACCTTAAAACTTTTCCTTCATCTTAGAGTTTGGTGGGTCCAATCAAGGCTACATGGTAAAGGAAGTCAAAGGAAATATTAAGTCTTAAAACAAGCTTTCCAAATCTCCATTTCATATTTTGTGGGGCCCAACAGGAGAGTCCATAAAGGAATTTATTTAATTCTCCATTTTAAAGTGTGTGGGGCCCAAGATGTGATGAGGCAAGGATGGATGAATAAATGTGAGGTGTTGTGGGGGAAGAGAAGAGTGGTAGGGGAAATTCCATGTGAGGAAGGGAAGGAGAAGATATGGGGAAATAGGTAGAGTGAGTTCTATGGAGGGGTAGGGCAATTTAGGATGTGGGAGGTATAAGGGGTAATTGAAAGTGGATACATAAGTGCTACGATAGGAGTTAGGAAGGGGAATAAAGGGGCAAGGAAGGTGGTAAAGGGGGTATAAGGTAATAAGGAAGAGTTTGGATGGGAAATGGAAGGTAGGTTAGGAAAGGATGGGGTGGGAGGTAGAGTGGTAGGTAAGGGAAAGGGTAGGTTAAGGGAAATAGAAGGGTAAGGGGCATGAGATGGAGGGTAGAGGATGTAGGTGTAAGTGTAGGTGAAGGGTAGGGGATGAGTATGATAGGATGGGAAGAGGGTTAGGTAGATAAAGATATAGGTTATAAGGTGGGATGCAAGGTAAGGGAGATGTAAGTGGTAGGTTATGTAGATATGTGAAGGAGGTTAAGGTATGGGGGGATGAAAGGTGGATGAAGGATAAGAAGGTAGGTGATTTAGAAAGTATGGTAAGTGGAAGTGAAGAGTGGTAGGGGAGGTGTAAATGGAAGGAAATGGAATGGTTAAATGGTGATGTAAATGATGAGAAATGGAAATGGGAGTGATCGGGTTTGGGAACCCACTGACAGGACTAGGAGAAGTGGAAGGGATGATGCCATGGTTGGGGAAAGGGAGTGTTGAACCTCACTTCATTCTTAAGAGGGAGACTTGGCCAGCTTTTGAGAAAATACATGTCTTACAAATTAAAGGCTAATAGAAAAGACTTGACAACTACCAACAACTAAGCTAAGTCAACTAACCCAGAAAGAAAAAAAAGTGGGGTCCCCATTTGCAATGGGGCGATGTGTGAATATCTCACAACAAGTACATTGTGCATTTTCTTATTTCTAATCTCTCCTTAGAGGTTGTGTAATTATTTATTGGCAATAGGAACCATACCAGTAGAGATAAGTGTTTGGGAGTTATCATTGATGGCAACTCAGCTTAGAGATTTCATCCGGACTATATGGATTCATCCTACCGGAAGTCTGAAGTCCAATT
This sequence comes from Cryptomeria japonica, assembly GCF_030272615.1. Taxonomy (NCBI): domain Eukaryota; kingdom Viridiplantae; phylum Streptophyta; class Pinopsida; order Cupressales; family Cupressaceae; genus Cryptomeria; species Cryptomeria japonica. The sequence goes on along the minus strand of NC_081409.1, from coordinate 571,544,279 downwards.
TTGCTTAAGTCTGGAAAGTGGAACACAGTGGTTGAAAAAGTGAGAATACTTTGGGTATAACTTTATTTTGGTTTAGTATTTTTCTTTTGCAATCTGGGAGATGTATTGTGGTTATGCAATTTACCTTATCCTAGGTTTTTGGCCTTCAATGTTAAGTTTTGTGCAAGTTAGAAGATCGAGTAATCATGTTTTTGGCAAGAACAATGTTCATTAGTAGTAGAGTGTGAAGATTCTATGTACGTATCTTGTGGATCAATTTTGGTGAGTGTTTATGTGTTCGAGGTCGATGAGACAACATGTGGGAAGCATGTGGGCATTTTGTTTTGGTCCACTCAGTTGTTTTGGATTGGTTTGAGCCGACTTGGGAAACACATTTCATGTTGCGTATTATGCAGTTTTTGGGCCAACATGGAATTAATATTGATTCATGTTGCGGATATATATAAGAGTTTGGTAAGTTTATTTTATATATTAGAAAGTATGTGAGTTTTCTGTATGTGTGATTGTACACAGTTTCACGTGCACCATTGAATTTTTTTTGCTTTGGATTGAAGCGGATCAACAGAACAAAGGAGTGAGATAGTTGTACTTTGTGCTTAAACTGGAACTATCCCAGGCATTTGCAGATGCTATTTCATATTTAATCTTCATGTATGTTACCTTTGTAACTCTTTTGTAAGGTAGTGAGCCTTCTAGGGTTGTAGCCCTTATTGTATTTGAGCAGTGAGCTCTAGGTAGTGTGCCTAAATGCATGTGCACTCCAATGTAAAATTTTCAAATACTTCTAACAGAGTATCATCTTACTTTTGGTAGGATTCCCACCATTGTTTTTCTCTTGACTGAGTTTTCCATGTACAAAATCTATGTGTGATGGTGGTAGTCTTGTGTGCATTTTTCTTATGCTTGTCTCTCTTGTTCATTTGTATTAAGTGGATTAAAGGACAACTGAAGAAGATTAAAGATTGCAGAACATTGATTAATCCCCCCTCTTAGTGTTCCTTGATTCCAACAATTGGTATTAGAGCATAGTTCCTTGGAGGAAGCCTAACAACATGAGGAAGATCCAGGAAAGTAAATCCATGGATTTCGGTATTCTTAGAAAGCAGCTGGTTTTTTTTCTTGAAGTTCTTGATCATGCACAAGATGAGATATGGCAAGTAAAAGAAAATATCAAGGATAATAAGAAATACATTGAAACATTGAAAGATGAGTTGAACAAATCAAGGGATAAGAGAAAGGAACTTGTTGACAAGATGAAGGAAAAAGAAAATCAAATAATTTATGAAGAAGCCTTGAAAAAGGAGATAGAAAAATGTGAGAAACTTGCTAGAGCTAATATAGTCTAGAAGAATGAGATGGAAGCCAATGTGATGAGATTGAAAAAGGAGATTGAAGAAAGGAAGAAGAATGAGGAAAATATTTCTCAATCACTAAAAAACAAATCTAAAGAATGTTGCAGACTTGAGAATGAGAATGGACAGTTGATAAGTGTTCTTCAAGATGCTAGAGATCATGAAGAAGATCTTGGAAATAAGATCCTAGTTCTTAAGGTTGATCTTGAAGCTACAAATGAATACAAAGAGAAGTTTTGAGCCAGCTCAACCAAGCTTGATGAGATGTTTGCTAGTCAAAAGAATCCAAATGATACTCAAGGTCTCAGATATGAGAAAGGTGAAAACTCCAAATTGACATAGTAGAAGAACAATTCAATAAATCCTTCGGTAAGGAAGCCTAATGCTTAAAAATTCAATGGTAATTATTTTGTTTACAATAAATTTGGTCATATGGCTGGTCAATGCATAAATAGGATGAACAATAATGGTCCATCTTTTACTGGTCAATGTTTCAAATGCAATAAGTATGGTCATAAGGAAAATGTATGCAGAAGTATGATAAACAACTTTCATAATAGAAGAAATGATAGATGTTATGCATGTGGTATATTTGGACATATTGTTAATCAATGCAGATCAAGGATAAATCAAAAGAACAATGTTGTTTTCTATGCTTGCAACTAATCTGGTCACATTTCTAAGTATTGTAGAAGTAGAAATGTTAACAGGAGAGGTCCGGAAGACAAAGAAAAAATATAAGATATAAAAGAGTAGATGAAGAAGACTTGGGTGAAGAAGAGTGATAATGATGCAAAAAGTGGGTCTGCACTTGATTCTGGTGCTGGAACCTCATCTGATAACTAAGCTAAGGCATTCGACCTTAGGGGGATTTTTTCATGAAATTATTACAAACCCCCTATTGAGGACCTATACCTATTTCTGGAAAGTTGCATAGATGTGTGTGATGGTCATTGATGCATTTCCAAAAGATTTGAGCTGAATCGAAGGTGTGAAAAAGAAAACTTTGTGAATGCAGTGTATTTGGAAGAGTTAGGGTTAAGAGCATTTATTATACCTAAATATTAGGTATGCGATGGATAAAAATAAACTTACTTTCATTTCTCACTTTCCATTCAAAGCGAGAGAGATAAAGAGAATGGTGAAGAAGATTTTGGAGAGATTTCAGAGCGAAAGAGAAACTTGTTGAAGAAATCTTGCATCCGGTTGAAGATTAAAAGGTATTTCCCCAAGTTAGAACCGTTTTCAGTTTTAACCTAAATTTTTGATATGGAATCATCTAGTGTTGGAAATCCACTAGTTGTAGATGTAATTGAGAGGGCAAGGCCAAAATTCAAGAAGCACCCCTACAAGTTGATGGAAGATGATCTGAAAGGGGCATTTTCATTGGTCCTTTATGGATTTTTACATGTGGAGGATATTAGGGCTTACATGTGTTGCAATATTGAGGAAATCAGGAGGGAAGACATGTTTAAACTTTACTCAGAGAACATGATTGATAACATGGGAATTTTGAAACTAGAATTCAAACCGCTTGAGGAAAAGGGTTTCTTGCAGTTTGTCAATTTCCCCGATTTTCATGAACCTGAATGGGTTAGATGTCTTGAGAAGCATACATAATGCATTCATGTGGCTTGATAATCCACATAAGATTACCGAGATAGTAATCAAGGTCGTGACAAGTTTTAATGCAACCACTGAGATGCCCAGCCTAAGAAATGTGAAGAATCAGACAGTGACAGAAGCAACCGGTTCGTAATTTGATAGGGATCAATGGAAATCAATGATATAATTGAATATGATGTCATATTTGCATCGATGGTGATAGGATACAAGGTCTATTAGTCCATCAAGGATAATTTAGTATCTTGTATGACTATCTATGCTGCTTATCAAATTCTGAAAGAAGATAAGTTGTATTATCTATGTGAGGTTCTTTGAAGTGATCTTATGAACAACTTGAAGAAAATCAAGCAAGATAAAGGGAATGCATTCAAATTTGGCACTTTGATTATCTATCTCTACTTCTTTTTCATGAATGATATTTTGGGAGTAGGCAAAGTTCAATGGGCCTATGATAGGCTAGTGGTTGTGCACATAAAGGAAACACTTCAGAGTCTAGGGGATGCACAAACATAGAAAGCCATTATTTGGGGATACTTTAAGACTTTCCAAAGTATGATGTAGAGAAGAGAAAGGATTTCTAAGGAGATTGTGGAAAAATATGAAGACTCTATATGTTTCATGGTCAAAATCGACTAATGCCTTATGGAAGCCATGGAGCCAAGGACATCATGGATCATGCCCATGGGGTATGAGGTTGAGGGACATGTTCTTGACATGTATGCTCATCACTTATTAAGAAAACTAGTGGACAAACATAGGGAGAGGTTTTAGATATATAAGGAGAAGAGCTTGAGTTTGCATAGTCAGTTCAAGAAACTTGAGGTACAAAAGAAAGTAAGGAAGGAGGTGGAGCAAATAGTAGAGAATATGGGGATCTCCAAGGAAGTAGTCTGAAGAGCCTGAGAAAAGAACATCTTTAAGGAAGAATATATGATCAAATCAATGAAGGCCAAACTGGAAGCTCCTGTCCCTAAGCTGAAGCAGCCTAAGGGCTCTATACCCTCGTCTGGTGCTCAGAAACCTACAAGCTCACCTAAGCCTCAAGCCAAACCATCTAGTCTTGGGAAAAAGGAAGAGATTATAAGCTATAACATTCACTCCTATAGATGAAGAGAGGACATATATAGATGAATAGGTCAAGGTGGTCAAAGTCCATGCTACTAAGGTTACTATGATTTCAAAGGAGAAACCATCTGGTAGAACAAAGCCCAACAAGAAGCCTAAATCTGATCTTGATGAGGCATTGAAGTCAAGAAAACTTCAAGGTAATTACACTATTGTGCCTCCTATTACATTAGAAAAGATTGTTAATTCAGTTGTTCAGGATAGAAATCTGAAACCACTATCCAAGTGGTATGAAAATTCTGATGAAAATGGGAAGAGGTCATTAGAAGAAGATGCATTTGAATATATGAATGTATATAGTAAAGCCTTGATAGAGTTATCATTTGTAATTCTAAAGAGTATATGAAATTTTGGATGCTAGAAGTCTAACATCAAGTAAGGAAGATGAGAAATTGAAAGAGTATGTATTGGTCAACTTATGTTTAGTTATCTCCAAAGAGGAGATAGATAGATTACTACAGCCATTAAAGAGTGAGTTCAAAAGTAAACATAGAGTTAACAAAATCATGTTTGGAAAAATTGATGAAGTTGCAAAGGAAACAAAAAAGATCTTAGCAAATTTTTTGTTAGATAATCAGTATGAAGTCAATCATCCAAGTGATCCTAATTCAGAAACTGAGTAGAGAAGGGATGAGACTTCTATTCTAGATGTTCACATTGTTGTGCAAGAAGGAGTTGGAACTGAAGATCTAGCTGATAAAGGTGGAGATAATGCAGGAATAGATTATGAGGGTAAGGACATGAGCGAAAACCCTCTGGTTGATACAAACAGCCCTCTGGTCAGGAAATCATTGTAGGTGAGAGAACTCAACCCTTTAGTGGTGACTGTTAAATTGGAGAAGGAAGTAGAGAAAATAGAAAGAAGATTTGAATAGATTCTAGTGGCAAGAGACACTAAGAAATTAGTGAAGGGGAAGAAAATCATGAGTGACATAGACTTTGCCCAAGGCCCCATCAATCTTGACTATCTATCCTTTGTTAAGGCACTTAAACTGGCTGCACTTTCTCAAGCCAAAGCAAGTGAAGATTTATTGAAATCTCACACAGAGTACAATGAAGTTATATAGCATTGGCAATGAGTATTCTTGAGAAAAGTTTGCCATCCTTTAAACATGACTCATCTGACACTCCTTTCGGAAAGCTAAAGATTTTTCTTCAATCATTCGATTCTCATTTTGAATCCTTGGAGAGAGTTGCTAAAGTAAAATTTCAAAGTCATTTTAATGCTAAGAGATTGAGGACAGTTTTGAGAATGCTTGAAGGATATAGAGCTAGTTTGTTAACCAATGTCAAAGGCATTCAAGAAGCATTGGCCAAAGGAGGAAAAATATACAAATCATGTCTCTTATTGCCTAAGTTTAATATTGAGGTTGACAAGAAGATTAAAAAGTATTAAGGTCAATTGGCCAGTTTATCTCAGTCTTATGATCCTCAGATCATTTTTGCAAGCAACAGAGAAAATCAGGTGCTATCTCTCCTTGATAGAATCAAGAGTCTATGCCAGGAGAAGGATAGAATTTTTTTAAGAGTAGGAGAGCTAAGGAATCTAATCACTCCCCGGTTAGACACCCTACTTAGTAATATTCAAGATGCCCATAAGGCATTAAATAAGAGTGCACCTACAAATATGAGGGCAAAAAAGATGAAAACATATCTATTCAGTGCCCTCATATCTATTTTGGAGATTAAGAAGAAGGGATGGGATGAATACTTGTATTTATTGAAGACTATTTTTGTTGATATCTTTTTGTAAGTTGTATCTTTGTAGATAGAGCTTTGTGGAAATTTTGACATGTGGATACTTTCCTTTGCCATTGATGTCAAAGGGGGAAAGTAGAGAAGTGAAAAATGTTGATATCAGGGGAGTCATGTTTATTTTGAAATTCAGAAGTCATATTTTTGGTTGTAGAGTGTGTTGGCATTTTGCATGATTGCATTAATGATATGTTGTCATTGATGTCAATTGAACCAGTAAATGGTATTCATGATATTGTTGATATTATTGCTATTGTAATTGTCTTGTAACCGCTAGGATGAACTTTGTGGAAGATGTTGTAAAATGGTATGTAAGTTTGTAAGTTGAACTGGTAAACCGGTGCATAAGGATAAATCCTTTCTATGTTATGTAACCGATAAACCCTACCAGTTGTTTTTTATTAAACCCCAATCGATTAGGTTTGTTGGTTTAAGATTTGATGTTGAGCAGTAATGATGCTGACACATGTGGTCATTGTATGAAGATAGGTTCAAGTTATTTTGGCGTGTTTGATTGTCTAGGGAAGGAGAAAAGTGGATTGCATCTAATTCATAGCGCGTGATGAGTTACAAGTTTGATGAAGTGGTGATCATGGAGCAGTTGGAATTTTCTTGATTAATGTGAAGAGATTGTTATGAAATCTAACGGTCATGCTTGTACCAACTTTTTTGTAATCTTGATGATTAGAATTAGGTTTTTCTTTTGTTACCAACCTAATTGATTTGTATTTAAGGTCGATGAAGTTGTTTTATTTTGGTGTTGGCAAAAGTTGGCAGAAATCAGTTGAGTGTGTGTTTGTCTAGCCGGAGAATCAATATGCAGTTTGAGTAAATACATATTGAATCTTAAAAAGGATTTGATCAAGTAGATGTAGTGCTATTCAGATAGATAAAAAAAAACTTGTTGTTTTCTAACAATCACAGCAGAATTGAAATCCCTTAACCGGGTAAGCTCTAACAAGCTTGGTTACTTCATAAATCCTTTCACAAGGTGGTCCATTAGTTTGAATTCTCAAACCCTCTATTGAGGTTACTCCTAACAATGTATTTTTCTTTTTATCAAGGCATTTTGTACATCCCTTAACTGGGTGATTCCTAATAGGATCAGTTCTTAACATGACTTATTGTAAAAGATTTAACAGGCTTGGCTCCTAATAGGACAAACTTTAGATTAGTTCAGATAACTATCTTTGTGAGTCTCATCTCACCATGGATTTTTACCTATTTGGGTTTTCCATGTATAAATATTTGTGTCAAGTGGTGAATGCTTTTGTGGTTATGATCTTATTTGTTGATTTGATTAACTAATTAACTATTCTGATAAGGCATGATAACTAGAAGCAATGAGAGATGAATATGTTGACATGTGATTAAGCATTTTGATATTTACAATATTGAAGTTGTTTACTGTTAAGTTGCCATAACAGTCAAACCGGTAATCTTATGAGATATTATCTTGACAAAGTTATTTTGTTGATAAGTTTTACTTTGAGTATTTGAGTTTGGGAGTTTGTATCAGTTTGTATCATTTTTTTTAGTTTATTGATTCACCCCCCCTCTCAGTATTCTATTGGATACTTATTCTTTCATCATATCATCATAGTGTATAGTATTTTGGTTTTGATCTGACCCTTATTCATTTTTCACTAAGTGTTTCCATCAATGCTAAAGGGGGGTATTGTTGGAAAGATACACCATCCCGGTAGAGATAATTTTGTGGGATTTTTCATTGATGTCAACCTAGCTCAGATATTTCATCCAGACTATATTGATTCATCCTAGCAGAAGTTTGAAGTCCAATTTTACTTATGTCTTGAAAGTGGAACACAATGGTTGATAGAGTGAGAATACTTTGGGTATAACTTTATTTTGCTTAGTATTTTTCTTTACGAATCTGGGAGATGTAGTGTGGTTTTGCAATTTACCTTATCCCAGGTTTGTGGTCTCCGACATTGAGTTTTGTGCAAGTTAGAAGATCTGGTAATCATGTTTTTGGCAAGACTAGTGTTCATTAGCAGTAGCGTGTGAAGATTCTATGTGTCGATCTTGCAGATCAATTTTGGTGAGTGTTTATGTGTTCGAGCTTGATGAGCCAACATGTGGGAAGCATGTGGACATTTTGTTTTGGTCCATTTAGTTGTTTTGGATTGGTTTGAGCTGACCTGGGAAACACGTTTCAAGTTGCGTATTATGTAGTTTTTGGGCCAACATAGAATTAATCTTAATTCATGTTGCAGATATATATAAGAGTTTGGTAAGTTCATTTTATATATCAGAAATTATGTGATTTGTGTGTATGTGTGATTGTACACAGTTTTACGTGTAGCATTAAAGGATTTTTTCTCTAGATTGAAGCAGATCATCAAAATAGAGCAGTGAGTCTCAGAGAAGTGAGACAATTGTACTTTGTGCTTAAACCAGAACTATCCCAGGCATTTGCAAATTCTATTTCATAGTTCATCTTCATGTATGCTACCTTTGTAACTCTTTTGTAAGGTAGTGATCCTTCTGGGGTTGTAGCCCTTATTGTATTTGAGCAGCGAGCTCTAGGAAGTGTGCCTGAATGCATTTGCATTCTTATGTAAAATTTCACATACTTCTAACAAAGTATCATCTTACTGTGGGTAGGATTCCTACCATGGTTTATCCCTTTACTGAGTTTTCCATGTACAAAATTTGTGTATTATGGTGGTAGTTTTGTGTGTGTTTTTCTTATGCTTGTCTCTCTTCTATGGGTAGGATTCCTACCGTGGTTTTTCCCTTTACTGAGTTTTCCACGTACAAAATTTGTGTATTATGGTGGTAGTTTTGTGTATGTTTTTCTTATGCTTGTCTCTCTTATTTATTTGTATTAAGTGGATTAAAGGACAATTTAAGAAGATTAAAGATTGTATAACGTTGATTCACCCCCTCTATTAGTGTTCCTTGATTCTAACATTCTTCTCATTGTCCCTACACTTGGGGAGCATTGATCTCTCTCTTATCCTTTCTAAGGATCCACTTTTCCTTTGTTGGGTGGTGTTTGCTTATGATTTGAAGTTATTTCTTGTGTGAAGTTTATTTATCAAGGATTATCTCTTATGCAAGAGGTGTGTATCCTTGATTACAACCTCATTTATACTTGGCAATGTATATCTATTATAATAAAAACCTTCACTTTGGGTCAAAAGTGTGTCATCCTTCATCAAGAATCCCTTTCACCTAGAAATAGGAGGAAGGTACGCATTCTTGTTCTACTTCCCTTCTTTTGGTAGAAGATGTTATGTTTTTCAAAGAAACTCCTCTTGGAAGTAGCTATCTTTTGAGGAAAGATCTCTTCTCCTCCAAGGATTCCCTTTGCACTTGTTGCAAGATATATATTTTTCAACTATCTTATGTTTTCTTGTAAGAATATTGCCTATTTAGCTTGGATTTATGAATATTGTTGCCTAAAGGATATCTCCTTGGTGTTTAAGGTGTGTATCCTTATTTCTAACTTCCTTAAGACATCAACATAGGGCTATGTTGACATCTTAAGGGGGGCATACATATCTATTAGCATTATGTCATATGTTGTCATTGATGTCAAATTCTATGGTTTAGATTAGGTTCGGATGTGGTGTGTTGCGCATATGTGTTTGTGAAATATGTTTAGCATTTGGAGGTTTCTCAGATTTCTCAAATGTCTTGGCTTCTCAGAAGACATGTTGATGTGTTCGATGAAGAACATTATAATGAGGTCTACTTATCATTCCTTCCCACCACTAAAATGTTTAGTGGAGACCTAATTTAGATCTGTATCTTGGTCGATATTGAGAATTATTATTTTCAAAGATAATATACGTAGTAGTATTATTTGGATGAGTTGGAGTATGGATTTTTGTGTTAAAGACATGTGAGATTAAAAGAATTCAGTTGATGTGTTAGAGTTGTGTTGTTACAAGAAGCAATTCCATATGTACAGATTATGTTTCAATGGTGGATTCTCTTTATCTTTCTTTCTTCTTTGGCAGTGAGCCTCTTCTATGTAGTGAGTCCGCCGATAGTGAGCCTTTCTAGCAGTGAGCCCACATGCAATGAGCATCTTGGCAGTGAGCCACCCTTTGTAAAAATAACCTTAACTGGTGTCTATATATATTGAGGATTAGCATTTTCTATGGTTTTTCCCTTCTTGGTTTTTCCACATAAATTCTATTTTTTCTTGTGTCGGATCTGCTATGTGCATATGCTTTCATCTTTATCTTTTTTTTTAAATTCTGCTAGTAGTTCTGGATCTATCAATAATGTTTGAACAAAATATTTTATCGTCAACTGATCACCCCTCTTAGTTGCCCAGATATTAAACAATTGGTATCAAAGTTGTGGTTCCCTGATATAAAGCTTAACCGCTTGAGGTAGATCCTGATCCAATGGAACACAAATTATCCATTCCTATCTTTGAAGGATATGATTATAGTTTCTGGAAAGTGAAGATGAGAGGTTATCTAGATTCTTTGGGTTACAACACTTGGAAGGCTATGGAGAATAATTATGTTCAACTGGAAAATCGTCTTACTAATCTGAATGAGATTCAGGCCTATGGAGAAAATGAGAAGGCAAGGTATGCTATCTTTAGTGCAAAAACTGAATTGACAAAATTTATTTATGTGAATACTGCTTATGAGGTTTGGCAGAAGCTAAAAGATATCTATGAAGGAAAAGAGAGAGTTAAGCTAACAAAGAGGCTAATAGCTAAGAGAATGTATGAAAACCTAAAGATGGAAGAAAGAAAAGACATTGTAAGATATTTCAAAACAGATGACAATATTGTGAATGAAATTAGAGAACTCAGAGGCTCATTGAATGATGAAGATGTGATTGAAAAAATCCTAATGACATTACCAGTAAGCTATAGTGATAAGATCTTAGTTATTGAGTAAACCTATGATTAGAAGTTTACTAGAGAGGAGATGTTCAGTACCCTGACTGCATTTCAAGTAAGAAAATTTAGAAATGATAAAGACAAATCAGAAACAACATTCAAAGCATTTAAAGATGGTATAGATGATGAAGAGAGCTCAAATGAGATAGAAGCAAATTTTGTAAGGAAACTAAAGAAAGGCACTGACAAGTACAAAGGTATGTTACCCTTTAAATGTTTTGGATGTGGAAAGATTGGCCATATTACTACTAGATGTCCGAAAAATGGAGCTAGACAAAAGTTTAGGGAGAACAAGGTAAAATTCAATAAGAAAGCCTATTATATTAATGATGGTGCTGGTATTTCAAATGATGAATCAGACTATGACGGAGGTGATTATTTATTTCTAGTAGAAAAGGATGTTCCTAAGTTTGATATTTCTAGGACTGTTTCTAATGCATTTCATGCTAGAAGAGATAAGAATGAATGGCTAATAGATTGTGTATGTTCAAATCATATGACTGGTGATAAGTGTAAGTTCATAAAACTTGAAAAGTATGATGGAGGTTCTATTAGGTTCAGAGATGATCAGACAATATAAATTGTTGGGATTGGTTCAATTACTTTTGATGGCAAACATAACACTAACAATGTTTGCTATGTGGAAGGTTTGCATCATAGTCTTTTGTGTGTTGGACAAATGTGCGGAAATGGATATAATGTTTTTTTTAGGATAATGGATGTGAGATCTGAAAGGAGTCTAAAATGGTTATTGTATCTTGAAGAAGGACAAATAGAAACATGTATTGGCTAGAAGGATCTACAAGACACTTCTTAATATCTCAACTTGATGATAGCTAGCTATGGCACTGGAGGATGTGTCACATCAACTTTGACAACTTAGTACAGATTATTTCAAAAAGTACAATGAGAGATCTACCAAGATTGACTAAATCAGATAACAACATGTGCAAGGAATGTCAAGTAGGAAAGTAGACAAGGACAAAATTTAGAGGAAACAAATATTCATCCACTAGATTACTAGATTTGGTTCATATCTAGATATTTGTGGTCCAAATCAGACGAGGAGTCTACAAGTTATGATGTATTTCATGTGACTAATTGATGATTATTATAGGATGAATTCGGTTGTTATTGTCATGGGGATTTGTACTTGATGTAAGTGCTAAGTACTTGCAATCTTGTGAAACATGGGACTACTCTCAGGCTGTGGGTATCCTATTGGGAGAGTAGACCTCCAGATGATAGGTCGGCGTCCTATTTAATCACCTAAAACTAATTGAGGTTTGACTGAGGAAAATGGATAGGAGGATATGCATAAAAATGACAAAAACTACTACTTAAGGTGATGCACCAATGGATAAATGACTTGCAACCTACCTACAAACTCACAAAATATTCATATAATGAAGCTATTTCTGACACACAACTTAAATACACATTTTTTCAAAAATGATTCTCATGAAAGGTCAGTTTTTCTGATGTTCACAAAAAGGAGAGCAATGCAGTTCTCAATTTTTTATGCAACAGAAACACTTACGCAATCATAAAACTGCACTATAACATTTACATTTTGTACTAAGCATCTGAAGAAACTAAGATAAAATGAAGGATTATTTAAAAGAATCACAATATTTTAATCAAAATGCTTACAAACATAACACTTAGACAAAAATATCACGAAGGAAAACTCAGCTTCTATATTGAATATCAAGAGTTTTTTGCATTACAAATCTAGAAAACTCATAAGAAAATGAGTTACAAAGTGTGAAATCTCTACTGCTACACAAGTATCCAAACTCAGAACTCTCCAATGACAAAATGTCACCTATACAATAAGCCTCCAAATTTCAAAATTTGAATTTTGGCTCCAAAATTGATGACCTCCAAGCCCCTCCTCAAATCATGCAGATAATTGAAAGATAACTCCCCTTGAACTGAACAAGGAGTTGGCAAAATGAAAACAACTTCTTTGGGTGAATGCAACTAAAAATCCCTCCAAAATAGGGATATAACTGTCAAAAACAAGTAATAAAGAGCCTAAAAAACCTCTTTGACTAGAGTTTTATCCACTTGGACTCTTTGACTATAAGTGAACTACCAATTAGGTGATTAAATCACCTATTTTACCTCCATTTGTTGACAAATAACCCAAGTTACCCCCTTAGACTCATGCAAACTCTAAAGGTAACTAAACCTTCACTTAAGATTACCTTTTACAAACACATACAAAAACTCCACTTTGCATTTCAAAATTGCCTTTTACTTTAAAGTGATCAACATCACTTGAGTAAATATTTACAAACTTGAAATAATGCAAAGGAGTTTTAATAAAAAACCCTAAAAGAAGCCTAAACGATCTAATTCCCTATAAGTGCTATCTAAACACTTAAAATAAATCATAAGTTCAAATAAAGTCAAGGATTTTATGAGAGACAAGATTTTACAAAACAAAGGCAAAAAGCCTTTATCCTATCGGGTATTTTTTAGGGTTTTTGATCCTAACTCAAAGTGTAAAAAGATAATTCATTTCATCTTTTCCATTTTCTCTTTTCCCTTCTCAAGCTTCTTAGGGTTTTGAAAACCCTAACACATAGAAAAAATGAAAGCATTTCCTCTTTGCCGCATGAAGAAAATTTGTTGTCTGGCCTCCTTGAGGTACCACCATGATGGACCTCTGGGTTCGAACTTGGAAAGTATTCCACTTGGCCACTGTAGATGATGATTTGTTTGAGGATTTTTGTAGAGAAGGATGAGGTAAGATCATTTGTCCCTTCAGATCTGTTCTTTGATGAAGGGTTTATTCTCTTTGTGCACTTCTTATTTGTTCTTTCTAGAAGTCTTTCTGATTTTTTTTTTTTTAATATTTGTTGGGTTCTACCATTCTAGTTGTGTTTCTAAAGGCATCTGGGCTACTATTCATGTGAAAAATCTTCCATCATGGTAATGAATATTATACATTGTGCTTTCTAAAGGATTTGATGGCTTCTTTTGAGTGCTTACTATATGTTATCTTTATGACTATGCTTTTGATTGTAGCATGACTGAGGTTGCTCTTGAAGTTGTGGACAAGATTATAGCTCTCTTTCCTTCTCTTTAAAAATGTTATTGCCTTTTGAACATTTTCTCACTATAACTATGCTAAGGCTGCTATAGGGTTTCTTTGAATTCTCTACTCTAGGTAAATGTTAGAGCTCTCATTTTGACATTGGGGTTGCCTCTTCAAATTGTCTTTAATCATTGACTATTATCAAAATTTGTATTTTGATGATGTAGATTGGCCTTTGTTACTGTATTTGATCCTTATGTCTACTCCCCTACATAAATGTCAAAATATTGTTATTCTTCCAGCTAAGACATACATGCTCAATGCTAATATGTATTTTTTACTGCAACTTCATAGTTTTGGCTTTAATCTAGGATTCCTTAGATAAGATTGTTCTATAACTGATCATTCTTTTCTATTGTTGGACTGTATTCATGAAGATTCATTGTTTCCTTATTGTTCTCTATGGACTGATACTCTGCTTTGGTTCAAACCTGTTAAGAATCTTCTCCCACTACTAGTGTGCTCTGAATACCGATGCTTGTCATAACTTGATGATTATTTCATGAATCTTTAAATTATTGCTTTTCCTAGGTTGATATATTCTCATCCTTATGGTTCCTTTCTCTAGTCTCAGTCACATCATGACTGTGAGAGAAAATTAATATTAATCCTAATGGATCAGTCCTAGACTATCTTTCATATATGTCATGATCCATTTGGACTTTTGACTAATGCTCTAGGATATGTGAGACCATTAACTTTTATATGTTTCTTTAAAATATATAATCTTTTAATAATTGCACGAAGACCTTATATTTTTAACAGTGATTTCCTTATACCAATGATGTTAACTTCTTCTATTTCCTGAACATGAATTGTCTCTCTATGCATTGTCATTGTCTTTTGGATCTTTATTTTCCTCATAATCTACTTCTACACCTCAACCATGAGACTTTTTAAAAACTATCAACTATCCCTCATATCATTACCCACCAATAAGTTTGCTATTTGATATTCATACTCAAATTTGCCACTATCAAAGCTTTGTCATATTTGTTGTCAACAATATATTGTTGCTATCTTTATTATGGACTTCTAATGATGACTATGATTTGGATTGAGCTATGTATTCAAAATTTCATAGTTGTCTTAGGGCTTCTTATTTCTCACTATAATACATTATTAGATCATTCTCTTAGACCCCTGTAGTGTTATTTTTATTTGTCACAATGATATAATCCATTTATAATATGCTCTGTCTTAGACCCTTTGACTATTTTAAGCATTGTTATTGGCTACAAGACTGCTAATACTATATTTGTGATTGTCAAGACTGCCATGTTTTTGATCTTTGGCTCTCATTTACTATGCTCTCACTATGGCTTTCACTATGTATCACTTGTATATGGAAGATCCTATTAATGGGTTGTTGCCTCCACTATTTTTATATTTGCACTTTGGACTAAGAATGCATCATTCTTGAAATCTGATTGCCCTTTATTGATGGCAATACTATCATAAATAATTGGATCTTGGCCTTTGAAATCTTGGGGGTATTTGGTTCCCCATTACTCCTTGCATTTTAAATCCCCTTGGATTGTGACATATTATGGAGGACATTGTGCTAGTGATACCAATATTTCTAAGACAGGCCTTTGTGTACCTTTTGATGTGACTTCAATGATATTGTTTTTGAATCTCCTCTATGCCCTTGTTATCTGTTGTATTCACATCTTCACAAGGCTTAAATGCTTTTGTTCATTGTCTAATAGTTTGCTTCATATATGTGATAATAACATATGTTAAATGGTTATATCCATGGAGGCTCATATATCTTCATTATCATGCAAAACTATCTCTTTTTCCACTATGATCAGTGCAAGGCCTTTGTCTTGTATCAATATCTTATGAGTAAGATACTTCTATGATAGTTATTTTCTTACCTTCCCTTTGATCCAAGAGTCCTTAGATATGACTTCTCTAATAATTCTTCATGTTTCTTTTACTATAGCATTAGACTATTATTTCATGTTCATAGTTATGACTATAATTAATGCCACAGTCCCTTATATCCTGTAGCTTTAGTCTCAGTCATAAGAGATCTACTTTGTTGATTCCTTAGATATCATTGATCAATCCTCTATCTTTTATGGTTATCTTGAAGTCTCTCTATTTTCCTTACTGCTCCAATGAGGTTTGTGATTGTGTATGAGAAAAGATAGTAATTTATATTAAACTCTACTTTTGTTAAATTGAACTGGTCTCCTTATCAATCTTCTACAGAAGCCTCTCTTTTTGCATTGTTTGGAATGCATTCTTTCTTTTGTAGAGGCTTCTATAAGGAAGATTAGGTTTCTCTTTATTGTGATATCATGTGTGCAAAATGATCAGTCACCATGCACCATATATGTCCCAATGTTATGTCACCTTTACTGTGCCTACTCTGACTGAGACCTTCTATTTTTCAAACTGAGAATGGCTCTTTGATGATTGAAATTCTTCATTCTCTGTCTTTGGGCTGAGAACCTTATGTTATTTACATCTCTTACTGTGTATTGGCCCTTGGTGAAAACTTTGACCTCTTGTGGCCATGATTGTTTAGGGTTGTTACTATCTCCAGGGACCGTAGTTTTGGAACTGATAAGCTACTTTTGACAGTAAACCTATCACTGCGATCTAATAAGGCACTGTTTCTTCAAAAGTGTCATTGTTCATATGCCTTGACTACTTCTTGGATATATTCCATGATGAATATTTCCATACTTATAGCTTCCTTTTGTTTACTTTACTCTTTTTGTGATCTATCTCAAGATTTTGTTTACTTTACTCTTTCTATGATCTATCTCAAGCTTTATTGCTAATTCTTATGTTGTCTTTTGGCTGTGATTCAAATCTTTGATACCTCTATCACTGTATCTAAGCTTGAACTTTCACTTACTTAGTAGCATGTTGGGCTCAATCCTTGTGGGAGCCACATTTTACCCCACATGTTGTAATTTGATAGACAACAACTTTACTTTTCCTGTATCTACACATGAAGCAAAAAAGTTAGACGAAAATAATGCATATCTGATTTATTCTTGATAATTTGTTCTGATAGTTGTCTCCTGAGTTTATATGTTGAGCTAGTTGTTGTGATGTACATGAGGGTTAGATTATATATTTGTAGGTGCATGTGTAGATAATGAATGATGATTATCATTGATCTAACACATTACTTTCTCAAATGCAGGTACTTAGGAAAGCAAGGAGACACAATTGGATGCAAGATGGCGAAAGAATTCAGATTCTATAGGGCAACTCAAAGAGGGCTCGTCATTCTAGCAATGATGGGTCACCCTTCTTTCTTTGCATTTACCTTTATGTTTGCATCTACAGGTATATAGTTTATTTCTGATTTGAACCACCTATTAGTCTCACGACTTGTGTGAGACATTGTACGTTCATAGTTAATAAGAATTACTCTTTTTCAGAAAAAAATGTGTACTCTCATACTATTTTGAATTTGAAATCATGGAAACATAATCTTATTTTCTCTTTTCATGCACATGAATACAATACAACAAAATAAAAAATGCACCTTTTATATGTTAAAAATACTAAATCTCTACCAAATTTACCTTGATAGTGAAAATAGGTAACATTTGCATTTCTAAGAGAGAAGTCTGAGGCATAAGGAAGTTCAAGATATTCATGGAAAAAGTTTAGAATGAGGTTGACAAGAAAATCAAGTGTTTAAGATCTGACAGAGGTCGAGAATTCATTTCTAATAAGTTCAACGACTTTTGTGAGAAAAATGGCATTAGAAGATAATTATATGTGCCCCAGACACCACGATAGAATGGTGTAGTGGAAAGGATGAACTATAATATACACGAGGTATCTAGAACTATGATAAAAGGAGAACAACTACCAAAACTCTACTGGAGAGAAGAATTTCATACAACAACATATACTCTTAATCGAATCTTGTATCCATGGAAGTATGGGAAGACATCCTATGAACTTTGGTATGGAAGAACCTCAACAATGAAATAATTCAAAGTATTTGGAAGCAAGTGTTATATCTAGAGAGATGAGGATAATCTTGGAAAGTTTGACAATAGAGTAGATGAAGGCATATTCTTAGGCTATTCAACAAAGAGAAAGGCATAATGGTGTTACAACAAAAGGATGAATAAGATTGTTGAAAGTGCAAGTGTGAAGGTTGATGAAAGTACTTGAAAAGACATAAATAGTACCAAGATATGAACTTGATGAGCCTGGAGAAGAGAAAAAAGAAGAATAAAATAAAAGTGAAGAAAAGAATAATCAAGATGCTCTAGCATCTGCATCCAAGACTCCAAGGTATGTTCGAAAGAATCATTCAGAAGATTAGATTATTGGAGATAAGAGAAAAGGTGTTATCACGAGAAGAAAAGAATCTCAAGAACAAGTCTTGTTGTGTTTGCTATCTGAATTGAGCCAAAAAAATTAGAATAATCTTGTAATGATGAGAATTGGATGAAGGAAATGAAAGAAGAGATGGATCAGAATGAGAAAAAATGGACATGAGAATTAGTCAATAGACCAGAAGACAAGAATGTGATTGGAACTAAACGGGTATTTCAGAACAAGCTAGATGAAGATGGAAAGGTTTTAAGAAATAAGGCAAGGTTGGTTTGCAAAGGATACACTCAGATTGAAGGCATTGACTTTGATGAAACTTATGCCCTAGTTGCTAGAATGGAGACAATCTAGATGTTCCTAGCATTTGCAACATTTAAGGACTTCAAGGTTTATCAGATGGATGTGAAGTCAACATTATTGAATGGAGAATTGAAAGAAGAAGTTTACATTGAACAACTAGAAGGTTTTAGGTTGATAGATGATCCAAACATTGTTTGTAGATTGAAAAAGGCTTTATATCGACTGAAACAAGCCCCTAGAGCCTGGTATGGAAGATTAGATAAGTATCTGATTGATCAAGGATTTCAGAAAGGTTTGGCTAACAACAATTTATACTTCAAGATTGATTAAGGTAAAATTCTAATTGTTGTGGTATATGTTGATGATAGAAAAAGTACAAGTGGGGAAGCATACTTTCTTGGCTCTCAATTGGTTTCTTGGTCAAGTAAGAAGAAAGACTTTGTGTCTCTATCTATAGCAGAAGCAGAATACATTATAGCATTTTTATGTTGCACATAGATCTTATTGATGAAACAGATTTTGAATGACATTAGTGTTAAGTTTGATGATCCCATCTCAATTATGTGTGATAATACTAGTGCAAAAAATATTTCAAATAATCTAGTATAGAATTCCAAAACAAATCATATATCTATTAGGTACCACTTCTTGAGGGAAAAAAGTGTTGGATAATGAAAGAATTGAGTATGTACCCACAAAAGAGCAGATTGCAGACATATTCACTAAGTCATTCTGAAAAGATACTTTTGAGTATCTCTTGCAGAAGTTAAGGGTATTACCCTTTCTAGTTTGAACTAGTGTACATTTTGGTGTGTATTGGTCTAGTGAGAAACATATATATTCTTTTCTAGACTGATTCTTGAGTGCTTCCTCTCAGGGGGAGTAGGAGTGAGTTTCTTAGGGGGAGTTTTTTCTCACCTTTGTCATTGTTATTAAAGGGGGAGAGAGATTTTGCATGATGATCTATTGTTGTTGATGAATTTTGTCGTTAATGACAAAGGGGGAGATTGTTATCATTATGTCATATGTTGTCATTGATGTTAAATCCCATAGTCCAGATGTGGTGTGTTGAGCATATGTGTTTGAGAAATGTGTTTAGCATTTGGAGGTTTCCCGGATTTCCTAGATGTCTTGGCTTCTCAAAATATGTGTTGATGTGTTCGATGAAGAACATTGTAATGAGTTATACTTCTCATTCCTTCCCACCACCATAATGTTTAGTGGAGACCTAGTTTCTATCTTGGTCGACATTGAGGATTATGCATTTCAAAGACAATATATGTAGGAGTATGATTTGGATGAGTTGGAGTATGGATTTTGTGTTGAAGACATGCAAGGTTGAAAGAATCTAGTTGATGTGTTTGAGTTGTGTTTCAGATTGTTACTGAAAGAAGTTCTAGATGTGTAGATTGTGTTTTAGTGGTGGATTCTCTTTATCTTTCTTTTTTTTTGGCAGTGAGCCTCTTTTGGGTAGTGAGCCTACTGATAGTGAGCCTTTTTGGGCAATGAGCCCACTTGTAGTAAGCATCTCGGCAGTGAGCCACCCTTTGTAAAAATCACCTTAACCAGTGTCACCTTAACTATTGTTTATATACATTGAGAATTATCATTTGCTATTATTTTTCCCTTCTTAGGTTTTCCATGTAAATTCTGGTGTTTCTTGTGTCTGATTTGTTATGTGCATATGTTTCATGTTTATCTATTTTATCAATTTTGCTAGTAGTTTCTAATTTGTGAATAAAGTTTAAACAAAAGATTTTATTGTCAATTGATTCCCCCCTCTCAGTTGCCCGAATATTCAACAATATCTCCATCTTTGTACTATATTTTTGTATGTCTTAAATGAGGTGTTTATTCTCAAAGCTAGAGAAAATAAATTCTTACACAAGATGCTTCATGCCCAAAACTAGACACAAAATTCACATATGTCTCACACATGGTACACATTCTCAAAACCAGAGGAAGCAAACTCTTACACTAGATTTTCTTAAAACCAGACATATATTTACAATCTTACACGATGTTACATATTCTCAAAAATAGAGCAAACAAACTCTTACATGAGATGTTCTTAATACCAAACACACATTTGCATTTTCATTTCATGTCTTACACAGGTTGTTGCATGCTCAAAACTAGAGAGAATAAACTCTTATACAGGATGCTTAACACCTAAAACTAGACATCACTTGCGTGCATGCATGAGGATGAGTGGAACTAGCAAAACACAACTAGACTATTCCTACTCCTCCCCAACATGGATCACCTAGAAAAATACATTAGAATGTGTATCCATGTTCTCTCTCACTCTTATTCTCATGGATCACCTATTAAAACACATCTAGAATATGTATCCATGCTTTCTCTCTTTCTTCTCATGAGCTCATAGCTTTGTTATTTGTAGTTCATGGATGATGCATGTTGTTGTTCTTTTTATGTGATCACTTGTGTTCTTAAGATGGTATTTTCAAGAATGATATTAGTGGTTGAGACATTTTGATATTGAAGTCTCTTTAACTAGCTGACTTGAGGTCTTATTTTTGGTTTTTAGCTTTTGTGTGTTGTGTGTCTTTTGCCTTTTGCCATTGTTTTCCCTTGTTTATCTTTTTATTTTTTCTTGTTTTGTGTTCCCTTGCATATGATTGAGTGATTTAAGATCATAATATTAGGGGCTTGGTTCCTCAAAATTAGTGATGTCTTATACTCCTTGTGATTGTGCTCCTAATTTCCTTTCTCTTTCATCTCTTTCATCTACTTTACCATGAGTATTTTAATAGTCTTTGTTGTCACAAAAGTTGAACCTGCTTGATGAACAACCTTGATCATCAACTTTGTGCAACATGGAAACAACCTCCCAAGTGTGGGACTTTTAGAAGTGAGGTTGAGTCTCTGGAGAAGGTTGGATTCCTCTTGAATTTGATGCAATAGGACCTAATCTAATGATTTTGATAGGGAAAAGGGGAGAAAGAGGGAATTCTTGAAATAGGGGAAAAGGTTTGCACCTAGATGGAATATTGATCTTCATGCCTGTAACTACACAAGACATTAACAAAACCTATCCAAGGTATACACAAGATTCTATGTAAATCAGTTATCTAAGAAAAGATGAAGGTTAGGGTTTTTGTGAGATACAAAGGGAGCTAACAATTAGCTCACAAATTGTATTCATAGATGGATTCAACACAATCAGCTATGACTAAGAAAACTAAAAGTGATGCATTCATAAAAGGAGGTGATAATTCACACAGATTTGAACGAACTGAATCTAGGTAATAAGAGAAGATCTTGAGGAAATATACAAAAATTGACTTTATAGCTAAGACATAACTCAAAATGAAAACCACACCTGAAACCTTAACTCTCCTAGGGTTAGGTGACAAAAATTGTGCAAGAGGGAAGATAAGATCAAATTGACTGATCTCATGGCATGTTGAATATCCTTTGCAAGTGGTTATCATCTTTGAAAGAGGCAAAAAGGGTTGCAGGAGAAGACATTTTTGTGTGCAAGTCCATCATGGCAGCATGATAGAATAGAAAAGGTCTCCAAAATTTATTGAAGAGGCATGGTGGCATCAAAAAAGGGGCCTACAGAAGTCACCTCTAGAGTAATGGTGAGAAAATTTGGCAGTTACATGAAAATATGATCTAATTTTGGGCGTTGATCGAGAAAAATAAAAACTTTGACCAACCGGTTAACAACCACCTCCTATAGAAGAATTGAATTCCAATGACCATCCAAAAAAATGAATTTCAGCTGTCAATTGCAAGATCTCACACGTAGATGGATGCATGAGATCTCACCACGCAAGCATCCAAAAGAGCCCAGCGAAGGATTAAGTCATGACCGTCGGATTGGAGTTTAAGTTATCATTAATGATGGAGAAAATTCAAGCCCATTACATCTCACATTTTTTTGAGACTGGTGTTTCAGAAAGACCCAAAAAGCATCCTGTGACATTACATAATTATCTTGGTAGAGCATCTTTGTTTAATTATGCAATTGCATGTCTAATCCATGTTGTTGATCCCATCAAAGTGACCTCCATTTATCTCATTTAGAAGTCAAGACTATGGGACCAATATCCTTGTTACGTGGCTTAGCTACCTATATATTCATGTTGTTATTAGTCTAGGTGTATGTCATTATCTATTATGGGTCCTAAAGACCACATCATCAGTGGCATTGCAAAGTTAGCTTTGTCCTGCATATCAAAGCAATCGCGTGGCTCTTATAATAATTGATATGGGTAGAGTTGCACAGTAAATATGGAGCCTTCAGGTTATAAAGGAGCATAGGAAAAGGTTGGCCCTACCATCTCATATCGTGTTGTCATGCGAAAAAGGAAGGCTAGAATAGGAGCAAAAGAGGAAGTGTTCTGGTCCAATGCGACAAATTGATAACACTCTCTGCCAATCGGTAGTAGGTGAAAAGGGTCCGATAGCGCCATGGAAAAGGAACCCTCCAACCAGTTTAGTTTAAGTGATTTGACTACCCAATCTGGTCAACTCAAAAATGGAACTTAGACCTTAAAAGAGTAATAGGTCAAAAGAAACTCCTCTCTTTTGCTACAAATATAATTCGCATAATGCACACGTTATGCAAAAAATTTGAATTTCTCATATTGGGTCTATAGCTAAGTTGATAGAAAAAGGGGTCAACGTCTTGGTGACTTAGAGGGGGCCCTAAGGCTACTTAGGGAAAGACCAAATGTCCTTGTGTATATCCATTGGGTGTAGAGTCAAGGCCTAAAAAAAATTAGATACTTTCTGCCGTTTCCACCTACAAAATGTCAAAAAAAAAAATTGCTATGCTGAAGAGCAAAGTGTGCACATGCACTTCTTAGAAGCGAGATAATTGAAATTAAAAAACATTGTGTTAAGGAACTTAGAGAAAAGAAAACTGAATCTACCCTACTCTAACCAACCAATCTTGAAGTTGTTAATCAAAACCATTCACAGATTGGTTAAAGTAACTTCCCTCCCTAAATAGGGAGGGGTGATTTTCATGGCTCTGAAACAAAATATAGAGCTGGAAGATGAAGGGAAAAACCAATGCTAGCTACAAGAAGCCCTACAACTCATACATACCCCAAAATATTGATTAGGTATATTGTTGATCTATTCTTCACTTGTACCTTGGGCATATGGCTCTGTAACTTCATGTTTGGCCTCAATCATGGAGAGATATCTGATTGGTCAGCTTCTTGATATGCCAAAATTTGAACCTTCCCTATTGGGTTACTGGGGTTCAACTGCCTCCTCCACCAAAATTTGTTCATGTTGACCAGATTGCTCCCATCCCAAGGGCATCAACTCATCATTGAAGTTGGAACAAAAAAAATCAATGATATTTGAGAACATGCTATCATTCAAATCATGATCAACCTTTACATGTTCTACCTCAACCTCATAATTTTGAAAATTAGAGATATAAGAAACTATATCTTCATCAATCATCTCCGATTTGTGTTCTTCTTCACTTTGAATTATGATTTCCTATAAGTCATCCTCTTAAATCTCTAAAACTTGAGAGTCCTCACTTGTTTTCTCCTAGACCTACACTTGAGATGGCTGCAATATGTCCAAATTGGAACAAAAACCTTCCAAAACATCCCAAAATTAATCCTCCTGCAATTCTTCCTTAGTTTAAACGAAAGTGGGATAGATTTGGGTGTTGTTGCAACTCTTTTGAAGCTCTAAAAATATGGGAATAGGGAAAGAACTGACATCTCCCATTGTCCCATAGTCCTCATGATTTTCCTCCTCTAATGTAGGCTCCTACAGGGTGTCCACCATCAATCTAGGTGAAAAAAGTTCCTCCTCATCCTCAATGAAGGAGGGAAGGTGATCAGAAATGACCAAGACTTCCTCCTCACTGCATATTTGTTCTAGTGCGATGATTTATTGTAATACGACATTATTAGGCTCCTCCTACAACATCTCAGGCTCCTCAATGTCATCTTCATCAGCAACAGGCTGATTGGTATATATGTGGGGATAATGGGTTCCATCTATCCTCCAAACAATAGGTTTGTCCTTGCAAAGGCAGATCTCAACAGGTCCTAACAACTAAGGGGCCTGAAAAATAGGCTCCTGCACAACCATATTTGGAATTCCCATGAAAATTGGGTCATTGAAATTAGATCTCTCCTGGATAGGCTTAGTGTAGGGGTGGATATGTTCAAGGCAATAGATCTAGGAGATCTCCCCTGTTTGAAACTTGGGAATCTTCTTTTAGGGGGAATAGGAGTAGAAGCCTTTGCTTGGATGATTTTGACCTCAAGTGTTGCTCAATATCTGATTTCCTCTTTCCTTGCAAAAACTGTTGGAATGATGAATATTATAATGTATTCATCATATATTGTCATTGATGAAATACTCACACACACACATATGATTATTTTGACTACCGGTGTAACTTCAATTATGTACACTGTCAACTGGTATACTTAGTGGTTAATCTCTAACTGGTACCTTGTGTTAACTGGTATGTGCATAAGAGACAATCTGTGATTATACTAAGTCGGCATCAAGATGAAGATCAAGATGGAGATCAAGTGGAGACTCAAGGACAACGGTTCATATGTTTTACTCAAACCGGTATTTGATTGATCCAACCAGTATTTGGTAATTTTGTGATGAGTTACCACATTTTGTGATGAGTTACTTGCACTGACTACTTGGTGGTAATTTTTGTGATGAGTTGTGATCACTTGTCCAGATACACTGCACCTAGGAAATTGTGTTATGATTTCTTGAGGCCGACATGAAATTATAAGGTCTATATATTGACATCTCAATAAATTATTTGATATGAAAAATATTGAAAGTGTTATGTTATGTGCGAAGGTAAAAAGAGTTAAGTTACAGAGTATGTAGAAGAGTAGTGTTAAATATGTTTATAAGGATCTGATCAAGCAAATATTGTGCTACTCAGAACAGATCAAACCATTCTTGTTGTTTTCTAACAATTACAGTAGAATCAAATCCCCTAACTGGGTAAGCTCTAACAAGCTTCAATGTATAAATCCTTTAACAGGGTGATCCATTAGTTTGGATTCAGAAATCCTTCACTGAGCTTACTAATAATAGGGTACTACCTTTAACAGGGTATAAGCTTCTAATCAAGCTTTGGGATCTCTAACAAGATTCGCTCCTAGTAGAGCACTTTGTAGACCTTAACCAGTCAGTTATGGATTACTGCAGATAGTTAACTTGTGAATTCCATCTCACTGTGGTTTTTACCTATTTGGGTTTTCCACGTACAAACACTTGTGTTATGGTGGATGCTTTACTTTCTGTGGATGTTGTTATATCATTTTGGATTGCATGCATTGTGTTTAAAATATTTGTTAAGTTCATCTATCAATTAGTGTTTAAAGTAGTTTTATTTTTGGTGTCACTAATTCACCTCCCCCCCCTCTTAGTGCTTTTCAATTCTATCACTTGGTATCAGATCCTAACTTATTTGAAGCCTAATCACTTAGAAGGGAGCTTTGAAACTACCATGGGGGACATGAGCTACTTCGAGATGGCTAGAGAGCTAGAAGCTAGCAGAAATGAGCTTGAAACCCTTAGGGTCAAACTGAAAGCTTCACAAGTCAAAAGGAGAGTGCTAACTAAACAACTATTAGAGATATCTAATAATAGTTCTTCAGATGAAGCCAATATTGATGCTTTAGCAGAGGAAGTTGAAAATTTAAAAGGTAAGGAATTAAATCTGAGGAGAGAGATAGAAGGTCTCAATATCCGCATGAGTTAGGAACTAGAAGCCAGAAGAGTTGTTGAAGATCTTATCAAGGAAAGAGATCAAGGGATTGCCAAGATCAAGTGGGAAAATTTCACTATGCATGAGCATTTGGTTGTTGAAAGAGAAGAAAAGGAGAACCTAGAGCTAGATCTTGAACTTGTATCATCTCTAAGAGAGAACCTGTCAAAGCATAATGAGGATCTCACCAAACAGCTTACTGAAGCTAATGAGAAATTGGAGAAGTTCAACAGAAGTTCTGCCTTGCTGGAAGAACAAATTCTATCACAAAGGATGAAGGGTGATATCTCTAGACTTGGTTTTCACACATCTGGAAAAGGTGAATCCTCCGGTAAAAAGAGAAACATTACTAATAATATATCTTCTCCTAAGATCAATAAGCCTATTCGTAAGAAGGTCTTTAAACCTGTTTGTTTTCTTTTCCATAAACTTGGTCACACTGCAAATGTTTGTAGAGACAAACCTAATAGAAATGCAAGTTATAATACTAATGCTAGGTATATGTCCAAGAAATTTTAAGGTCATTTCTTCACATGTGGAATGTATGGACATAGATCTATTGAGTGCAGATATGGAGCAAACAATCCTATACCACACATGCATCCAAGATCAAATGGTGACCGAATGAGGAACTTTGACAACCGGGTAAACCTGAACTAGCAAAGACCCTACGACAACCGATTTATTCCATTTGAGATGGAAAAGGTAACAAATTTTATTTGCACCATCTGTAATAACTTTGGTCAGGTGGCTATGAGCTGCAGAAGAAGAACAAGAAGAGGCAATGCAGGACCTTGGAGATCATTTGGTATGGCCTGTTATCACTATAACAAACTGGGGCACTTAGAAAAATTATGTAGATCTAGAAATAGCAAACCCATCATTTCGTCTAAGGATGGGAAAGGAAAGCAGAAAGTTAATGCTAAAGAAACCAGAGAGGAAATGAATTAGATTTGGAAGAAGAAAATGTTCCTTCACCTAGTGAAGAGAACCCTACACCAGTAACTTAAGCCTTTTTAATATGGCTAAGGGGAGCTTAACGGTCTTTTTACCTCTGGACCTCTTGAGAAAAATGAGCGGTAGAAGAATTTTGAAACATGAAATTTTGGTAACTTTTGTCAATATGTTATCAACCGATTTTCTCCTTGAGCGGTAAAATTAGGATTTGTAACCCTAACGTGTGAGCATTTAATGTAGTAGGTAAAAAGGATAAAAGAGAGTTTTTACTTTGTCATTTTTACCCTAACGCATTCGAGAAGGAAGTTTGGAGTGCTTGCTGAGCTGAGAAAGATTATTTGTTGCTAATTGCCGAATTGCTTCATGATTTGTGAAATTAAGCTGAATTGAAGGTTGTAGAAGGTTGAACTGGTGTGCACTTGGGCATTTCAACCGCTAAATGGGGAAACATGTGTGAAGCAAGGTATTTCTTTGAACATTCTACTTTGAATCTTGTTCATCTAGAATGTCATCAACTTCAAAGACTATAGAGAGGTTAATGATTACTTATGAGCCTATGTAAGTTGTAGAGGCAGAACAGATTGTGTCATATAATGCATTGTCACAAGTTTCGAGTGGAGTTTTGGTCAAAGGTGATTTGTCTAATTACATTGACTACAAGATAGAAGATTTAGGATCTCTGTACATTTATAATCAGTTGAAATCACTTTGTGATGAGAACAAAAAGATGGAAACAAAGTGTGCTAGGGTTTTTAAAAAGGGTTTTCATAATGCCGCTTACTTTCTTGAAGATTTCGAGGAAGAGCATATCAGAATCATTTTGAGTCGAGTTCATGGAGAGAGCATGTATTTAGAGAGAACTCACACAATAACTAAGGAAGCCATTCAAGTTGTAACTGGTTATTTCTCAACTGGTGAAGTACCTGTTCTTAGGTGAATTTCAAAAGACACGGTATTCACTTTAACTGGTTCTACTTGTGATAAGCATGCCTTTCTTATCAACAATATTAGAGACCCTATAGTGAAACTAGCAGCAATGGTGATAGGCTACCGAGTATTTTACTCTAGTAGACTTAATAGTGTTCCATTTGCAACAATTCATACAGCTCACAGAATGATTGTTGATAATGCAAATTATGATCTCTGTGAAGCCATCAAAAGGCAATTATTTCAAAATTTGCAATCTATTAAAAAGGGCAATAGTAAAAAATTCAAGTATCATTAGCTATTGGTCGGGTTATTCTTCTATTTCCAGAACTTTCTACCAAGAATTGGAGACATTGAGTGGTCAAAAGACCTACCAGTCACTGCACAAATAAAAAACAACATAAAGGTTGTAAAGAACTTTCCCTGTAGCCATGAATAAGTATTTTAATGAATTTTAGAAAAAAGATGAGCATGAGAATGAGACTACCAGAAGATGTGGTAAGGCACTTTGCAAAATTCATAGTCTTTACTGTTACCACTAACTTTTGCCTGATGGAAGACATGAGTTATGAGGTGAACTATGATCTACTAGTTGGTTATGCTAATACCCTATTAGCATCTCCCAAAGATAAAAAGAAGGCAAAATTGGACATTGTGGCAGTCCAAGTTGCACCAACATAAACCAATACTGCTCTTATCACTAATGTGAAAGGAAAGAAAAAGAAAATTGACTCACCTCCAGTGATAAAGACTACAAGGGTGACTCGAAGTGTCCTAACCAAAAAGTAGCCGACACCTAAAGTATATTAAAAAAAGGAGAATGCACCAAAGAAGAGGAATAGAAAACTTATTCTCCAACTAGAATCTGAAAGTTCAGATACTGATGAAGAACCTAAGAATAAAAATGCTATCAGTAGAGTAGAAAAATCATTTAAGGAAGTCCCAAAGGCAACTATGCCTATTGATATAGCATCTTTCAAGCCTGGAACGCATTTTGAAAGAACAATGAAGACACTAGGGAGGAATAGGTTTGACAATGTCAAAGAGCATTTTGATTCCTTCACTGTAAATGAGAAAGAACAATTCATTCAATAGGTAATCACTCATTTGTGTCATTATAGTAGATATCCACATGAACTGGAAAAGGATATCTCAAATTCTTTGTACACTTCTTTTGGGTAAATGGGAGGAAGCTATAAAATTAGAAAAAGAAATCATTGATGAGGTATTTGTACAGTATTTCCCTAGACTTTCTAAATATGATATTAGTGCTTTAGTCACTCAATATAAATCTCAATTTTCATTCAAAGAAAGAAGACTACAGTTACTCAGTGGAAGGAGGCAAATTATTGAAACTGAGACCCATCGAATAGCCTGTGAAATCAAAAGAAGGGAAGAACTCATTCAATCCTCTATGGATGAGGATAATGTTGTTGATGATGTTAATCGACCGGAAATGGATGAAGAAGAGATTGTTCAAGCTGATGAGGTCTATCCTCTCAAGAAGGAGGATAACTCCATTATTCATGTTTTTGATGATGTCCAGGACACAATTGATCTATCTAGAGACAACACTGCACTAGATATGGAGCCTCCTGCAATTATTGATGTACAAGTTACCTTAGTTGAGCAACCGACAGCTCCACTAAAAGTGGACAATCCACCAGAAATAGAACAACTGGAGAAACCCCAATCTCCATCGGTCACTAAAGATAATCAGAAGGAGTCTACTGAAAAGGTTGTCACAAAGTCCTTTGAAAAGGAAACGGAGAAGAATCAAGAGAAGGCAATCATTAAGGTTGTATCCTCTAAACCAGCAAAGCAAAAGTAACTTGATGATGATGATGATGATGCTTTAAGTACTTCAAGACTCTATATTTGCCTTTAGAAAATCTATAGATGATTTTCATAACAGGGTGGATATCTATGATAATGAGAAGGCAAAGAGACTCCAGTCTCTCAAGGAGCTCAAGAGTCTGCTCACATCACAAGTAGACATATTACAGAGAGCCTACTCAAATGCAGAAGCTATCTTAGCAACTCCTGAAACCTACACACAAGACTCAATGGAAGAATTTCATACATAGCTTATGTCTACATTTGAGTATAATGAGAACATGTTGGAATCATGGACAAATACTTTATCACAATTGAAGCAAAGCTAAAATGTTATTTTCATGAGAATTTCTTATGCTTGGACTTTGATTCGAGTTTTTTAGTTATTTGTGTATATGCTAAACACTTTGATATGAATTTTCTATATATATATATATATATATATATATATATATATATATATATTTCTTTTTCAATTTGGCATTGTTGTCAAAGGGGGAGTAGAAATATGTATGTGTGTTTTTGAAAATTTTGTATAATGTATGAATTAAGGGGGAGTATGAGTATATTTGTTGTGTATGCACACTTAGTAGTATTACTATAAAATTTTCTAAGTGTTGCCATCAATGCCGAAGGAGGAGATTGTTGGCATGATGAAGATTGTAATGAATTCATCATATATTGTCATTGATGAAACACTCACACACACACATATGATTATATTGACTACCGGTGTAACTTCAATTATTTACACTGTCAACCAGTATACTTAGTGGTTAATCTCTAAATGGTACCTTGTGTTAACCAATATGTGCATAAGAGACAATCTGTGATTATACTAAGTTGGCATCAAGCTGAAGATCAAGATCAAGATAGAGATCAAGTGGAGACTCAAGGACAACAGTTCATATGTTTTACTCAAACTGGTATTTGGTAATTTTGTGATGAGCTACCACATTTCATGATGAGTTACTTGCACCAACTGCTTGGTGGTAATTTTTGTGATGATTTATGATCACTTGTCCAGATACACTGCACCTAGGAGATTGTGTTATGATTTCTTAAGGCCGACATGAAATCATAAGGTTTATATATTGACATCGCAATAAATTATTTGATACAAAAAATAGTGAAAGTGTTATGTTATGTGTGAAGGTAAAAAGAGTTAAGTTGCAGAGTATGCAGAAGAGAAGTGTTGAATATGTTTAGAAGGATCTGATCAAGCAAGTATTGTGCTACTCAGAATAGATCAAACCATTCTTGTTATTTTATAACAATTACAGTAGAATCAAATCCCCTAACCAGGTAAGCTCTAACAAGCTTCAATGTATAAATCCTTTAACAAGGTGATCCATTAGTTTGGATTCAGAAATCCTCCACCGAGCTTACAACTAACAGGGTACTACCTTTAACAAGGTATAAGATTCTAATCAAGCTTTGGGATCTCTAACAATATTCGCTCCTAGCAGAGCACTTTGTAGACCTTAACAGGTCAGTTATCTATTACTGCAGATAGTTAACTTGTGAATTCTATCTCACCGTGGTTTTTACCTATTTGGGTTTTCCACATACAAACACTTGTGTTATGGTGGATGTTTTACTTTTTGTGGATGTTGTTATATCATTTTGGATTGAATGCATTGTTTTTAAAAGCTTTGTTAAGTTCATCTATTGGTTAGTGTTTGAAGTAGTTTTATTTTTGATGTCACTAATTCACCCCCCGTCTCAGTTCTTTTCAATTCCATCAGAAACAAGTTTCTATGCAAGAAAGGCCTCAAGTTTTTGTTAGTATTCCAACTCTTGTTGATACTATAGTTGAGATTGATAGGAAATCTCCTCTTGTTGTTGCTCCCAGAATGGTTGCTACTTGATGTCATCGATTTGTTATCTAAAACTAAGTATCATGCTTTTCATCTTATCAATAGAAGTCCTTTCATCACTTTGGGCCTAATTGGGAGGTAGATAAGGGGTGGATGGGTGGAAAGAATTAGGTAAATACTCACCTATTGTTGGAGAAAAGCCACTATTTGGGCTAAAACTAGGAGCAGTCCTAGTTTGTTCATGTTGATAGAATGGGGGAGGCTGATTGGTATTTTCAAAATAGGGGGTTGAGTAGGAGTTACACCCATGGTAGGAGGTCATATCAAAGCATTAAAAATATGATCTTTGTTACATAAAATTCTATGAAAAGAACAAAATATTTTCCCTAATAGAGAGAAAAGGTGACATACCAAGATCACCGGGATTTATTTGAATTCAGGTGCTTGAAGAAAAGTTGCCTCCAAAGGCTTGAAACTAAAGGGAACACCAGATCTCCAATTGCTTGAGCTCTGGACTACTATAACCAGTAGATATCTTTATGTAGAGTCACCAAGTTCTTGAGGGTGACTTCCTCCAAAGGCTTGAATGCTAAGAGTAGCACTAGATTCTTAGAAAATAAGTTAAAAATTAGTCCCACTGGGCATGCCAAAAACTGTTGTCATAAAAGTTGAACCCGCTTGATGAACAACCTTGATCATCAACCTTTTGCAATATGGAAACAACCTCCCAAGTGTGGGACTTGAAAAAGTGAGGTTGAGTCTCTAGAGAATGTTGGCTTCCTCTTCAATATGATGCAATAGGACCTAATCTAATGATTCTGATAGGGAAAAGGGGAGAAAGAGGGAATGCTTGAAAGAGGGGAAAAGGTTTGCACCTAGATGGAATATTGATCTTCTTGCCTATAACTACACAAGACATTAACAAAACTTGTCCAAGGTATACACAAGATTCTATCTAAATTAGTTATCTAAAAAAAGATGAAGGTTGGGAATCTTATAGGATATAAAGGGAGATGGAAATTATCTCACAAATTACATTCAAAGATGGATTCAATACAATCAGCTATGGCTAAGAAAACTGAAAGAGATGCATTCATACAAGGAGGTGATAATTTACATAGATTTGAATGAACTAAATCTAGGTAAAACAAACAAGCTTTATTAATGTAGTGCAAAAAAAAAATTACAAATTAAAAAGAACATAATTTTCTATAGAAGAAAAGAGAGAAGATCCTAAGGAAATATACAAAAATTTCCTTTATATTTGAGGCATAACTCAAAATGAAAACTATAGTTGAAACCCTAACCCTCCTAGAGTTAGGTGACAAAATATCTGTAAGAGGGAAGATAAGATCAGTTTGACTGATTTGATGGCATGTTGAATCTCCTCTCTAAGTGGTTATCATCTTTGAAAGAGGCAAAAAGGGTTGCAGGAGAAGACATCTCTATTGGCACTGGAGGAATTGATTATGTGTTGCATTAATGTTTGTCATTGATGTCAACACTAGTTGTTTTCCTGTCTATCGACTTTCGGTAGAGTGGTTGGTCTTTGATGTCGATCTGGAGATTTGTCTCCGGTTTGGTCTAGCTGTTGGAATTGGTTTGGATTGGTTATTCATGTGTTCCTGATGTTTATCACATTCAGTTGGTTTGGGATTTGATGATTTGGATGATATCATATGTTCTAGTAAACCTTTTTCTTACTAGTAAAGGTTTTATCGGTAGCGCTTTCACCAAGATCTTTTGATGAATATGATAAGTGGTGTTGGTGTGGCTTCTAAAAGGTTATCAAGATGCTAATGGTTATCATGTTCATGTTCCAGTTGATCAGTGGTGTTGCAATTAGCACCATACTTATCTTGGTGTTATTCTACTAGGTTATGGATTTGTTTATGTAACGTATTGGTCGATGCTCCCGATGCATCACCGATTGGATTTATTGTTTGGTTTATGTTGTTTCGGTCTTAGGCCAACTTGGTTTATCATTGGTTTGTGGGACCATGTAATGGATCTATTGTATTATCTTTCAGATGGCCAACCTAATTGTTTAGGTCCCGGGTTGGTATAAATATGATATAAGAAGTCTTTGTAGATTGAGGCATGGTATGGGTTATGGGATTATCTTGTTAGGATAACCGGTGGACAACTAAGAGGGGGGGTGAATCAGTTGTCAATAGATTATAAAACTTTAAGCACACAAAGCCTCTTATTGGAATGCATAAACCAAATACAAGAATAATAGATATAACAATTAAGCATAAACACAAATTACAAAACAATCACCAACCATCCATAACATATAACACCATGATTTGTACGTGGAAAAACTGGTGAAGGGAAAAACCACGGTTGCAAGCCTAGCCACAATCAGATAATAATTTTGTAACAAGTATGTGATTACAATAAGAGGGGCTTGCACATGTAGGAAGGCCAATAGCCTAGAGTGCACTTCTCATCACAAAAGGAGCCTCATTGACTACAAAATAAATCCGGACTACAATCTGGAAAGATGAATGAACTGCAAGAATATCATCTCCTATGCCTGAGTATAGTTTTGGTTAAGCTCAATATCAAAGGTCTTAAAACTCTTTAACAAACCCAATTTGATCACCTATGATTGACCAGAACCTCTGCATATGATTACAACTTTATTCGCATGCAAATAATCCTATATCCAACATACCATGATCTACAAAGAGATCTTAAATAATATTTATACCAACCTGGGACCTAAACAGTAGTTAGTTCGGCCACCTAAAAGATAATACAATAGATCTGTTACATAATCCCACAAACCAATGATAAACCAAGTTGGCCTAAGACCACATAACATAAACCAAACAATAAATCCAATTGGTGATGCATCGGGAGCATCAACCAACACGTTACATAAACCGGTCCATAACCTAACATAATAACACCAGACCCAAAATAGGTCGCCATAAGACAAATGAAACACCATGAACAACTGGAACATGAACATGATAACCATCAGCATCCTAGAAAACCTTATAGAAGTCACACCAACACCACTTATCGGATTCACCAGAATATCTTCATCAAAGCACTCTCGGTAGAACCCTTACCAGTAACCAAAAGGCTTACTAGAACATATGATAGCATCCATATCATCAAATCTCAAACCAATTGAATGTGATACATATCAGGAACACATGAATAACCAATCCAAACCAATTCCAACAACCAGACCAAAACCAGAGACAAATCTCTGGATCAAAATGATAATCCAACCACTCTACCGGAAGTCAGTAGACAACAAAACATCTAGTGTTGACATCAATGACAAATATCAATGCAACACATAATCAATTCCTCCAAACTGCCAACATATATGTGTGGGAATAAAGTTGTAATCATATGCAGAGGTTTTGGTCGATCATAGGTGATCAAATTGTGTTTGTGTAAGAGGTTTAAGACCTCCGATATTGAGCTTAACCAAAACTATACTCAGGCATAGGAGACTCTATTCTTGCAGTTCATGCATCTTTCCAGATTATAGTCGGGATTTATTTTGTAGTCAATGAGGCTCCTTTTGTGATGAGCAGTGCGCTCTAGGTTGTTGTCCTTCCTGCATGTGCAGGCTCCTCTTACTATAATCACATACCAACTACAAAAGTATTATTTGACTGTGGGTAGGCTTCCCACCATGGTTTTTCCCTTTACCGAGTTTTCCACGTACAAATCTCAGTGTTATGTGTTATGGATGGCTGGTAATTGTTTTGTGATTTATGTTTGTGCTTAATTGTTATATCTACTATTCTGGTATTTGGTTTATGCATTTCAGTAAAAGGTTTTGTGTGCTTAAAATTTTTAGAATCTGTTGACAACTAATTCACCCCCCCCCTCAGTTGTTCACTAGTTATCCTAACAATTGGTATCAAAGCTTGGTCCTCTCTACAAAAGCTTAACTACTTCAGGAAGATATTGTGATAAGTAATAGTTCAATTGCATCTGTTTTCTAGAGAGAACCCACTAAGCTTGATTTGACAAATTACAGGGTATGGAAAATTCAAATGGAGACACATTTGAGATATATTGGGAAAGATATTTGAGAGATCATGGAGAAAGGGTATACTCCTCATAATCAAGAATCAGGAAATCCTCCTCTGGAAAAATTGGATAAGGACATTGAGAATGATTGTAGAGCTAGAGAAGCACTCTTTAGTGCACTTTCTGATCAAAAAATTATGGGATTAACTGACCAAACATCTGCAAAGGATATATGGGATAAGTTGGACGCTCTAAATGAAGGTGAACCTACTGTTAAAATTTCTAAACTTGATGGTTACCTGGTGAGGTATTAGAATCTGAAGATGGAAGAAGATGAAAGGATTACTACTTTTATGGAAAGAGTTAATGAAATTGTTATGGTAATTCAGTGATGTGGTAGATCTCTGAGCAAAGATGAGATTGTTTCTAAAGTATTGAGAGCTTTGCCACTGGCTTACAAGATGAAGGCTACTGCAATTAATGAGCCGAGAACAATGGCTAACACCTCTGTGAACATGAATACTTTGGTTGTCTAAGGCCTTCCCCAAACCAAGCTTTGATTAACTTAGGTGACCAAGTTTGACCCTACTAATAAATGCTATAATTCAATAGGATGGGCTATGTTAGACAGATAGATAGGTGAGAAAAGCACTTGAACCAGGTTACAAAATCATTTCACCTTGAGGTGTACATTTTTATGCATTATGGATTTAGAACTTATAAGATTCCAGGATTTGGATAACATTGATGTATGTTGATGCTTCATTTATATGCATTATGATATAGAACTCTGTATGATTCTAGAATAGGATTACTTTGAGATATATGTCATTATTGGATTTGAAGGACTTCACTATGATGGTAGAAATAGGATGCATGTTTTATGTGTGATCAAAATTATGAGAATTATGATAATTGCTTATGTGGATTTATTTGGATATAAGATGTATTGATTTGTGTAAGTGTATATTGTATGCAGAGTGTTTGATGTGTATTCTTATTCATGTGTTTTATATTTTATGAGGTTATTTGGAATTACTAATGTGTAATTGAGATGCAGAGGAAAATTATCCATGT
Organism: Cryptomeria japonica; assembly: GCF_030272615.1. Lineage (NCBI taxonomy): Eukaryota > Viridiplantae > Streptophyta > Pinopsida > Cupressales > Cupressaceae > Cryptomeria > Cryptomeria japonica. The sequence goes on along the minus strand of NC_081409.1, from coordinate 571,507,387 downwards.
GACCATGGAAATATTATGGAGAACCCAACCTAGACCTATGTATGTTCGTAAAACCAAGGTTTGTCTATTTGGAGAGACAACACCCTGTTTGTGTCATATTTTATTCGTAATAGTAACTGATGCATGTGTGTTAAATGTTATTTATTGATTTATGTAAATCCAACAAGAGACAAAATTTCATGTGTGATTTTGTATAGGTGTTTTTATTGTGTCACTTGACACGTGTTGATTTATGTTTTGATTTTTGAATTGTCTCTAGGAGGGAGTTGTTTAACCATAGCTTTGTCTATTAATTTAATGTGAATCCATAATTGCCTTAGGTAGAGAACCTTTGGGGTGGTCAACTTAAGTTTGACCCGAAAATTAACTTCAGAGGGGTTTAGAAGGGGTTAAAAGGACACCTAGGGGTACTTTAATAGGGTTTCCTAAAGCCCATTAGGTATACCTAAGGGCTAGGAGTAATTTTAGGCATGTACCAACTCTCATGTGACCTTTTAGTACACCTTAAAAAGTGACTTTTCTAAGTTGTGAGAAAATGGAAATTAGAAGGCTTGAACTAAGTTGTTAACCTTCCTTTTCGAATGAGAGTTCCCTTTTCCATTTTACCTTACTTTCCTTTTCAGTTTTAGAAACTTGTGAGAACTCTCACTAGGGTCTTGTTAAGAAAGAATGAGAGAATTGGTGGGTAATCACCCACTCTCCATTTTTGAAGACAAGAAAATTTGAAGGAAAAAGTTAGATTTGGATCTAGAAATTTGGCTAAGTGTAGAGAAGCAAGGCTTGTAGATTTGGGCTGCTCATCCTCGACTGATCTAGTATACCTTTGGGTAGTTTAAGGTTGGTTCTACTTTTCTTGTAATGTTTTCTTATTGCATGTTGGACTGAAAGAATTGCTTGTGTTAAAGGCTAGTCTTCCTTGCATGTATTCCTTGGAAATTTATTTGGTGTTTTGTGCTTATTCAATTTATGTGTTTTGGGAGTAATCAAGACCTCCTACTCTTGGGAGAGAGGATGTTCTTGTGTGTGGTAGAAGTGATAGCCCTCGAATGAGTGGCTCTCATTATGAGAGTGATCACAAGGGATCTTGTGTGACCCTTACTGCATGGCTTGTTTATGCATTGGGGGTCATAAGGAGGGAAATAAGGCATGAATGCCTTGGGGGGCATAAGGAATGTGGGGTTGTTATTCATGATGTATTTGGTTTTCCATGAGGTGGCTATATGTTTTACCATACTTGTAGTCTCCTCAGGGTACTTGGTCCACTACCACCCTTGAAAAAACATCACAAATGTGTGGTGCAATGAAGTCGGGTTGGGATTGTGTTTGAGATTGTGTTTCCCTTGTCTTTTGTGTTTTCATGTGTGTTACCCGTCTAGGGATTGGTTCTTTGAGCTTGGGGGTGGCTACCAGTTAGCCTAGGTTGGGAGGTGAGCACTCCATGGTCATAGCTTTGATTTAAAATGCAGGTTGTCGGAAGAAAAGAATAGGACATGTGGAAGGTTGTTGGATTTATTTGTTGCAGAAAAATGTTGTAAATGTAATTAATGTTCTTTGAAAGTCCTCACTTATTTGAAAGGAGAGACCTATTTGTAAAATGACAATAAAGATTTGGGAATATGTTTTAAAGTTATGTAATATTTATTCATGCAATACTGCAGAAAAGAAAGAAGTAACTTTGGTTTAGTTTTCTAAATTTCTGAAAGATAACATTGTTGTGTTTTGGGATATTTTGATAAGAAGGAGATTTATTTATTCCTTTTATGCATTTAAAACAAAATATTAGAAAAGAAATGAATCTGATTTGCATGCATGTAGGAGGCTGAAAATAATAGCATTTAGATCAATTCATGGAAATTGTAAAAGTCATTTTATTTAATTCTGTGATTTTATTTTTATTTGCAGAAAATAAAGCCTAAAGTTAAAATAACCATCTCTATAGTTTTATTTTAACAATTTATAGTTGGATAAAGTTGTTGTTAGAGTTCATTTAAATTCTGTCATTTGTTTGCATGAAGAAAATAAAATCTAAGGTTAAACAGATTAATTGGAAATAAATAATTTCTAGATCTAAATAGTAGTGTTTTAAGTTTATATATTACTGTCAATTTTAATTACTTGTGGAAAGCAAATCTGAGAAATTAACAAACTATCCTATTTAATTTTAACTGCTTGGCATTCAAATTTAAGAGATATTTATACTGTTATTTAAATCTGAAGCCTTTGATTTATCTATTAAAATGGTTTTAAAATATACAGAGTAATTGCATAGGTTTTCAAGAATGCTCTAAGTTTAAATGAATTCATTTTCTTTCTTTTCAAAAATAAACTTTTACATATATATATATATTTTAATGATTCTAAGCATTTTTTATTTATTTTTTAAAATATAAATTAAAAAAAGGGGCAAACCAGAGGGCTAAGGCTCGGGCCGAACCCAATGTGAGAAGCACAGTGGCCGGTGGGAAAGCCGAACCACTGTGGTCCGCACAGTGGACGACACGGCCTAGAGCCACCACTGTGGGAGTCCACAGTGGACAGTGCCACTGTGGCGTCCACAGTGGGTGGCCCGAAGGCCGCCACTGTGGGCGGCCACAGTGGTCGCTGCCATTGTGGAAACCCACAATGAATGACGCCTCCGCAAAAGCTGCCACCATCGCAACTCCCACCCCCGCCTAAATGCATGGCCGCCACTCCTCAGTAAAAAAAAAATCTTCGGCCCCTGCAAAAAAAGATAAAAAAATTCAAAACCCTAACCCAATTCGGGTTAGGGTATTCGAATAGAAATGAAGGAAGTAAAGAATGAAAGAATTAAATAAAAAAATATATATATAAATAAAAGAAAGAGCATTTTTAAATTATAATAAAAGAAGGTTAGGGTTTTATGGTGATTAGGTTTGATGTTATATATATATATATATATATATATATATATATATATATATATATATATATATATATATATATATATATATATATATTAAATATACATGAGTATATAATAGTTATACTTTAATTCATGGAGTTTAAAATGAAAAAGAATAAGACAAATTTTTAGATTGAAAAAAAAATTAGTAAGTGTTATAAATTATATATGTTGTAATAAACATATGGGTTAGTAATTGTTTTGATATCCATAAGGGTATTTTAAAGATGTTTAAAAAATATATATATAATAAATTTTTTGAAGTCTAAACATTTACAACTTTTATAGTAAACTGGGTAAAATTAATTTTGTATATGGGAGGTTAATTAAACTTATAGGTAAATATCCATTATGAAATTTATTGGCCTTTTTGTCAATTATATTTTAGGGAGTTGATTTAAAATAAGCTATGGATTAAAATTGAGAGAATGAAATAATGATTCTTTTAGTATCCGCATATGATTTAAGTTATTTTTGGTTACTGGAGTTAGAGGTTTAAGTTAACTTAAACATAGTTAAGACAAAACATGTTATAGCATTTTATATTTGTTGATATAATGATTTAAAAGTTATGTTTTTTTAAAAAAAAATTATCCCGTCCTTACCCTAAATTTTGGGCATGACATTTTGGTATCAGAGCCCTAGGTTCATACATTGGTGAACATGGGCTACATTTATAACTTAGTTGAAACTGAACTATGGCTTGAAGTATAACACCTAGGTGAAAACCTGTGAAATAACAAAGTGAAACATAAGTGAAAATTCTTGCAAATCACTAGATCAACATATAACAATTCAAAGGGTTCCAAGGGGCACTAAAAGCCCTGAAATTTGAACTTATTAGTGATAAAGTTTATGGCATAATAAAAAAAACCCCAAGGGCTACAAAACTTTAAATTATTACTTATATGAAGTATTTTCAGTGTTTAAATAACAAAAATTAGATCTTTTGTACGTATGAGGTTACCATTCAATTTGAACCTAAATGCAATAATTGCCCTAATCAAATCAAGTACAAGGAGTTAAATTCTACAATGAAATGCATCTGATGGTAACTAAAAGAATGTCATCCATCAAGATATGTTCTTGACATCGCAAGACAAGCAAGATAGTTAGACCTTCGATGAAGGCACCATAAACAAGATAAATAAGACTAAGACAGTTCAAGTTAAGTTTTAAGCTATGTAAAATTATGATGGTTAAAAAGATCAAGGTTGTCATTGGAGACATAAATGAAGAAGAATTAAAAGGAACTCTTGCGAATCTTAGATAGAAGCATTAACCTATCCTAATGACTAGGTACCTTAAGAATGTGGTCATGCTAGAGTTCTTATTAAGAGCATTTGTTAGACAATTTTTGTAGTAATGCACTGAAGCTAGAGTAGGATAACCCTGAAGATTAGAATTAAAGTGATGATTGGCAATCTCCGTGATCAAAAAACCCTAGTAATACTGTAGGTGAGTTAAATAGGGAGAAAGGAGGCATGAACTTCTTGGGTGAAAACACATATTTATCCATGGTTATATAATTGGGGAAACAAGCAAGTAAAACCTCAACTAGTTCCTTTATGGGAAGATAATCTTGAAGAAAGTAAATAATGAAAGAGAGAGTAGAGTTGATGTGAGAATCGTACAAAAACCCCCATTGAAGCGCAAGGAGTGTAAAAGTATTAGGATCCTATAATCTAGAAATGTGTAACTGGTTTTTGTTCAGAAACTAAGAAGAAAAGTCCAACCCAATCATGGTTGCCGCTAGGTTCAAGACAGTATGTAACACAATTTATCTACTAGGCACAACCAAAGTAGGTTTGTAAATTTATGGTACTCAAGTGTGGAGGTATGAGAAAACATTAAGGATGGATGAAACAATGTGCAAATGGAAATGGCTTAGGGAAAAATAGTATAACAGTAATATAATACCAAAGCTTTAATGAGAATTAGTTGGCAGTATAAAATATTTTATGAGAACATAGATAAGGAGCCGAATTATGTGGTTAGCCAATGGAGAACGTAGAAAATTATGGGTCTTAAGGCATTGGTAGTTATTAGACACCCTTAAGTTATACCGTAATTAGGTAACAAAATATTATGACGATAAGGTGTTTATTTTTGTGGATTGAAGGAAATCATAAGTTGTGATATGTTAGAAATGGCTAGTTAGTAAATATAAATAAGTAATATGGAACGAGACAACTTCCCTCTTTACTAAATTTTAATTAAAAGGATGGGTGTTGGTCAATTTTCAAGTGCACACCCCCTTGAATTCATAGTTGCATAAGTGAAGTAGGAGAGAATAAGTCCACTCTCCGAGTTGCTTGAAATATGTCTTGAAATGTGTGGGCAGAAATGGTTATCAACCGTTATCAATCTTACTCGACAATAATTCCACCCCAAATGGCTCTTAACCTTAAGTGTGAGTAATTTGACAACAAGCTCCTACCTAATGAAGGCAAGTGAATGTTAGAGGTAAAAGTATAAGGATCTAGCTTTAGGTGCTAAGAAAACAAATGATGTCCCTAGTAAAATTATATGATTACATTATTCAAATCCTAAGAGATTCTAAGTAAACAAGTGTCAATTTTGTACCAAACTATTAACTGTGTGTGTAAGACATGAAAGTGTCGATACTTGAGCTACCACGTAACATTGAATCAAGGTTTAGCATATTAAGATAATTAATAGAAGCCATGATAAATTAAGTTATTAAGGAAGGATGTATTAACATGATGGAGGAAATTGGATATTTATTAAATAATTGATATTGAACCAAGTAACTATATAAATGTCTACTTAGTAGAAGATGACGTAATTAAGTACTATTAAATGCAACTGTAATGAAAGAGACTTTTGAGTGAAATTATTATTGCCCTTATTAAATTTATTCGATCCACTTGATAATAGGAGTTATCGTATTTGTTATGTTAGTAATTTTCTTAATCCTATCGCCTAGGAGTTTTATCAAGACCTAAGGTTTCGTTGGATCAACTTGTTAAGCTTTAACCTCTAATTAAGCATAGATTGTGTATAATTAAGTGTTCAAAAAAATTAGTACAAGAGGAATGGACGGAGAATGGTAGAGTTAGTGCAAGCACCTGTTAGAATATAATTAAGGATGTTAATAACCCTAAATAGATAGTGGATTATATCAAAAAGTGTTGCTGGAAATAGTAAGCACATGAAGGTTAAAATGGAACATGATTTATAAAAATGAATGCGATCTCTTGTGAATAAGAATTTATTTCATAAATCAATAAATGATTATAAAGGATCTAAGAACCTTAAGAGTCTAACAATCACTTCCTAACACACTCAGGACATGTGATCCTGGGTGATGTGTTGTGGTTACTCCCTATAGCATGGCTAGAATGGTCATCTTGTTTTGAGTTTGATTCGACATTAAATTTGATTTTCTTTGAAAAGTATATTGTGAGACTAGGGCTAGAACTTTCCTATTATTATTATTTTTTTATGAAGAGAGGACCACTAAATTTATGTTTCTTTTTATATGAACTATGGCACTTGCCATGTTTCTAGTTTTAATATTTTTTTAATTGCCGGCATTTTTTCTTCTTTTTATTGGACTTGGCAGAAGTGACTTGTATTTTGATCTTGTAAAGTGTCAAAGTGGTCATTTTGATGGTTGATATAACTAGCCCTAGTGATGTGATTTGTGTAAATGTCTATCATGTTCATTGAACCACTGATAGTGTGTCAAGGGAGAATACCACAAGAAGTGAAATTAGGCACAAAGAATTAAGAAAGAATATATTTTACCAAATTAAGATAAAGGAAGGAATAACCTCCTAAGTAAAATTAATTGCAAGTAATCTGAAAGAGAAAAATTTATAAAAATAGTGTGACCTAGACTTAATGAATTGCGAAAGAAATGATCGTCGACTGGTAAGTTTGGCATGTGCATGGGGATGATTGCGTGGATGATATCTAAAATAAGTATTAATAATTTCCATCACTCCCTTAGAATGGGATTGTTATGTACCTTAATGTTTGGAAATTGTGAATAATGTACCCTATGAAACTTAAACCTTGGTGCCTAGAAATAAAAACATTTTAATCCCTAGTGATAGAAAACTACCCTATATAGGGGTGGATTTGAAGAACCTAAATTTGATTATGCCTTGTTACCTAAGAAAGTTGGAAGAAATTATGCACCTAGGATGGTTTAGCGAATATTATATTAACACCCTAATGAGGTGCCTTGATGTAGGATAAGTAGATTCATTTTGGTTAAGTATGATGTCAATTTCCTTAAGTAACATGCATAGATGGGAATTGCAGTAGGATAAACATGTTTTACACGAACCCTTAATAAGTATGACTCCTAGAAATTAATAAGTAAACTATCATGTGTAACCTTGATTGTGAGAGTTGATGTGTGTTATTGATATGATTTGGATGGTGCATTAATATAAGTTGTTGAAAAGCAGAACTTTGTAAACACCTACCTGAGATCGAAGGGAAATGTAAAAAAAATACTAAGAATTTAACCTTGTGAAAATAGTAAGTTAATTACAATAATAAGTTGATTTTGGGTATTTCACCCTTCTAGTAGGCAAGATAAGATTTGGAGTAACCCATTGAAATTGTGGGAAATGTTATGTCTCTAATTCATAATTCTACTCATGTGACTTCTAGGAGTAAGTTGAACTCTAGGGGAGGAGGATGTAAGGCCTTCCCCAAACCAAGCTTTGATTAACTTAGTTGACCATGTTTGACCCTACTAATAAATGCTATAATTCAATAGGATGGGCTATGTTAGATAGATAGATTGGTGAGAAAAGCAATTGAACCAGGTTACAGAATCATTTCACATTGAGGTGTACATTTTTATGCATTATGGATTTAGAACTTATAAGATTCCAGGATTTGGATAACATTGATGTATGTTGATGCTTCATTTATATGCGTTATGATATAGAACTCTGTATGATTCCAGAATAGGATTACTTTGAGGAGATATATGTCATTATTGGATTTGCAGGACTTCACTATGATGGTAGAAATAGGATGCATGTTTTATGTGTGATCAAAATTATGAGAATTATGATAATTGCTTATGTGGATTTATTTGGATATAAGATGTATTGATTTGTGTAAGTGTATATTGTATGCATAGTGTTTGATGTTTATTCTTATTCATGTGTTTTATATTTTATGAGATTATTTGGAATTACTAATGTGTAATTGAGATGTGTAGGAAAATTATCCATGTGACCATGGAAATATTATGGAGAACCAAACCTAGACCTATGTACGTTCGTAAAACTAGGGTTTGTCTATTTGGAGAGACAACACCCCGTTTGTGTCGTATTTTATTCGTAATAGTAAATGATGCATGTGTATTAAATCTTATTTATTAATTTATGTAAATCCAACAAGAGACAAAATTTCATGTGTGATTTTGTATAGGTGTTTTTATTGTGTCACTTGACACACGTTGATTTATGTTTTGATTTTTGAATTGTCTCTTGGAGGGAGTTGTTTAACCATAGCTTTGTCTATTAATTTAAAGTGAATCCATAATTGCCTTAGGTAGAGAACCTTTGGGGTGGTCAACTTAAGTTTGACCCGAAAATTAACTTCAGAGGGGTTTAGAAGGGGTTAAATGGACACCTAGGGGTAGTTTAATAGGGTTTCCTAAAGCCCATAATGTATACCTAAGGGTTAGGAGTAATTTTAGGCATGTACCGACTCTCATGTGACCTTTTAGACACCTTAAAAAGTGACTTTTCTAAGTTGTGCGAAAATGGAAATTAGAAGGCTTGAACTAAGTTGTTAACCTTCCTTTTCAAATGAGAGTTCCCTTTTCCATTTTACCTTACTTTCCTTTTGAGTTTTAGAAACTTGTGAGAACTCTCACTAGGGTCTTGTTAAGAAAGAATGAGAGAATTGGTGGGTAATCACCCACTCTCCATTTTTTGAGACAAGAAAATTTGAAAGAAAAAGATAGATTTGGATCTAGAAATTTGGCTAAGTGTAGAAAAGCAAGGCTTGTGGATTTGGGATACTCATCTTCGACTAATCTAGTATACCTTTGGGTAGTTTAAGGTTGGTTCTACTTTTCTTGTAATGTTTTCTTATTGCATGTTGGACTGAAAGAATTGCTTGTGTTAAAGGCTAATCTTCCTTGCATGTATTCCTTGGAAATTTATTTGGTGTTTTGTGTTTATGCAATTTATGTGTTTTGGGAGTAATCAAGACCTCCTAATCTTGGGAGAGACGATGTTGTTGTGGGTGGTAGAAGTGACAGCCCTCGAGTGAGAGGCTCTTGTTATGAGAGTGATCACAAGGGATCTTATGTGACCCTTACTGCATGGCTTGTTTATGCATTGGGGGTCATAAGGAGGGAAATAAGGCATGAATGCCTTGGGGGGAATAAGGAATGTGGGGTTGTTATTCATGATGTATTTGGTTTTCCATGAGGTGGCTATATGTTTTACCATACTTGTAGTCTCCTCAGGGTACTTGGTCCACTACCACCCTGGAAAAGACATCACAAATGTGTGGTGCAGTGAAGCCGGGTTGGGATTGTGTTTGAGATTGTGTTTCCCTTGTCTTTTGTGTTTGCATGTGTGTTACCCATCTAGGGCTTGGTTCTTCGAGCTCAGGGGTGGCTACCAATTAGCCTAGGCTGGGAGGTGAGCACTCCATGGTCATAGCTTTGATTTAAAATGCAGGTTGTCGGAAGAAAAGAATAGGACATGTGGAAGGTTACTGGAGTTATTTGTTGTAGAAAAATATTGTAAATGTAATTAATGTTCTTTGAAAGTCCTCACTTATTTGAAAGGAGAGACCTATTTGTAAAGTGACAATAAAGACTTGGGAATATGTTTTAAAGTTATGCAATATTTATTCATGCAATATTGCATAAAAGAAAGAAGTAACTTTGGTTTAGTTTTCTAAATTTTTGAAATATAACATTGTTGTGTTTTGGGATATTTTGATAAGAAAGAGATTTATTTATTCCTTCTATGCATTTAAAACAAAATATTAGAAAAGAAATGAATCTGATTTGCATGCATGTAGGAGGCTGAAAATAATAGCATTTAGATCAATTTGTGAGATTTTGCCAAGATCAAGAGCTCAATGAAATGTACAAAATAGAGACACAATATAGGACAAGAATAAACTGTATTCTCATCAATAGAAAATGATCAATAATCAAATTACATACAATGTAGATGAGCTTGCTTATATAGGCAAGGCTAGGGATATGTGAGCACACAAACATGACATGTGGCTCAATAAGAAACAAGGGTAGGTAGGAAATAGGTGTGGGTAGGTAGGAGAAATAATATAATAGTCCACATGAGGTGGATCACCCACTGAATGTGGAGTGTAACAACAAGATCAACACCATAAAAGGTGGAATTTCTCCTACACACACTATCCCAATGTGGCACAAACACCCAAGTGTCTCATACCCAAACTACTATGAAATGCATTATCCTAAGTAAACTTAAGTAAGGTGTTATAATATCCAAGATGAATAATTATTTACACCAACACCCCCCCTTAAGTGAAACTTAGGGGAATGCACTTAAGTCTACAATGCAACTAAGCAATGCAAGATGGGTCCTGGCTATGACGCCATGTTAGGTACCCATGTACAAATGCAAATGCATGCAAACCAATGTAATGAAATCTCTCACAAAGTGGGGAAAGAGAGAAAAACCCAATGGGAAAAAAACCCTCCCCCAAAAGAGAGATGAAAGCTATACAAGAGAACTCTTATAGAAGAATGTGAAGGACAAAACCCCATGTGAGGAAAAAGTCCCCCCCATATGAGAGAAGAAGAGAAGCTAGGAAGCCCCCCCTCAATGTGGAATTTGCACCAATGATAGAAGCTCGATGTATGAAGAAACTGCTCCATGAACGTCGAACAACATTCCTCCCCTTAGGAAGAAACAAAACCAAAGTTGTATCCATGAAGTCTCCCCAATCATGAAGGGAAGATGTATGAAGAAAACTCATGATGAAAGGAATCTCTGAAAACTGCTCAAGTGTCCCCATGTCGATGCTGAAAGAGACCCCCTCCAAAGGTGGTAAACTGTGCCACACTGCTGAAAAAGGCACTCCAAGATCTAGTGGAGATGGATGTAGAACATGTCCCAAAGACTCACATGTCTCCTCAAAACATAAAGAGAACTCCTCCAACTGCTGTACATAAGTATCCACAATCATGTCAACCTAAAAAGAATGATCATGTAGAGAATGAACAAGAGGGTCAGAGTGTGCCCTCGCAACAATCGAAGAAGGATCACCTCCATCAAAGAGAAGAAGAATGTCATCAATGATGTCTCCCAAATCTGCAATGTAGGATTCCATAAATAAACCTGCAATATCTGTCAAGTAATCATCCCATGAATTTGAAGCTGGAAGACAATGAATATCCTGCTGCACTGAATCACATGAAGGCAAAACTGTCGCACTATCTGCATCATCAGGTGCAATAGGTGATGTGATATCAATATGAGGAGATGAAATACAAGACTCAAGAATGGGGTCACATGTGGGAATCCCCATGTTCAAGTGCCCAAAGTTCTCCTCAAAATTTGAACCATCACAAGAAATGTGATCATCATGTGTAGAATCATCAAATGTGAAATCATCATCATCAACAAAATCTGAAAAGGAGTATAACCGAGATGCATGATCAACCACCCTAGTCACAATGATAGCTCATCTCTAATGAGAACTAAGTCAGGTGTGAACTCCACAACTCTCTTAGTTGCGCCATGTGTGATTTGATAGATAGAAAGGAGATTGTTTGTCAAGTGGGGTACACACAACACATCATTGAAGGAGTTATCCCCAATGTCAATAGATCCTTTCCCAATCACATCCATGTATGTATGATTGCCCATCAAAATCTGTGGCATGGTGCAAGGCTCAAATGTAGAGAACATAGACTGCGAAGATGCCATATGATGAGAAGCCCCTGAATCTAGAAGCCATCTCTCTGAATCATGACTAATAGTAGCACAAAGAGATTTTCCTTTTCTTGTTCCAAAAGAGTGAGTCTTCCCACTTGTAGAAGCCATGAATGCTTGCCCTTTTCCTTTTGAATGTGAGGAAGTGGAAGTTGATGAATCATCCTTCTTGTAGACTTTAGGCAAATCAATGTTATGCTTTTTGATGATATGTGTGAGCTCACCAATCTTCTTAGAATGGAAACGATGCTCCTCATGACCAATCTTTTTACAATAAGCACAAGTAGGTCTCTCCCTCTTTGGTGAATTATCTCTCTTGGAAGAGAATGAATCTCCTTGTTGTGGAGAAGATGGTGCTTTTTCTTTAGGCTTTGATTGCCATTTCTTCTTGTTTTAGTTGTCCTTTCCTTGATTTCCTTTGTTCCCTTGATTTGCCACTAATGCTTGAGACTTAGAAGCCTTAAGAATGCCCATGCTTATCAACTTAGTTTGTTCCATCATCAACATTTCATTGAAAGCATCAAATGTAGGCATTTTGTAGCTTGAACCCATTGTCATCCTATGGGTTTGGAAACTAGAAACAAATGTTGCATATTCTTGTGGAAGCTTGCCTATCAAGTTGAATATCAATTGAGTATCCTTCTTATCAATGCCACAATCTTTGAGTTGTGCCCTCAACTCATTTGCCTTAGTGACATAATCTTGTATAGTATCAAAGTTCTTGGGATCTAACATGGTGAGATCACTATCAATTTGATATCCCCTAATCTCATCAACTTGACCATACAAGTCTTGAAACTTTTGCCAAGCATCCTTGATTAGAGTACACTTCTCAATATGAAAAATGAGATCCTTTGATACATACTTTCTTAAGGTACCAATTGCCATGATATTTTTAGTGAGCCAATCCAAGTGACCAACTGGATCAACCTTAGGATCAACGGGAGCAACAATAGTTCCATCAATGTAATGAGTGAGTCCTTTTTCCATAAGTTTACTCCATACATCAATTTTCCAAGTAGCATAGTTATGTGGAGTTAAGAGAGGAAACTTAGAAGAACCCATAGCAACAAAAAGGAAGGAACACAAGAGCACAAAAGCACAATAGACACCCCCCCAAATTCACTCAATCAAAGTACCCCCCCAAAGTGATGATTTTGGCACTTTATACTTAGTGCGATTACAATGAGCCACTTGCAAAACAAGGCAAAGTGGACTTATGATGCAAATTTTACAACTTCTCAAATGAGATACAAGAAACTTCAATCAATAGTGCAATGAATCTAACTGAGATTCAAGCAAATATACAAGTACCAAGAGAGCCAAAATGGCCAAAATCTAAAAGTACAATTTCTACTTACAATTGCATCAATCTGATAGCATCATGTGAAAGTAGACGAAAAAATACGCACTTTCAAAAAAAATGGCACCTAAAAAGGAGGTCATATGACCCCAAACGAAGCCTCTGAAGTTGCAAAAACTAGGATTACTCAGGTACAGTCACCAAAAATTTTATTTTCTAAAAAATCAGTTGATCAAAATCAAAAAAATTCTTCACCACTACGGAGAGCATGAAATTCTAGCCCATTTCAAAAAAAATTGCACCCAAAAAGGAGCAAAAATGAGCAAGTTATGGCCATTTGAAGTTGAACTGCAAAATCAAAAAGCTCAATGAGAAGGGCCCACAAAATTTTTGAAAAATGCTGATGTGGCGCTGATGTTAGCAAGTCACTGTGTTAAATTTGATGGCCGTATGATCGTCACAAAAACTTCACCTCCTTGCTGACTGGGCATCCGTACTGTACGGACAGCTGACGTGGTAGATGACTGTGCAGGTGACTGTGCAGTTCGTACCATACGGATTTGCTGACTGGGCACTGTACAGTGGCGTACGGAGGTTTGCGCGGCAGGTGACATGTACAGTTTTAGCCCTGTGTGAGCCACATGGTGGGGTCCTGTGAGCCGAATGGGCATCTGCGTGGCGGGGTCTTTGACCGGAGAGGAGGAGCGGTCGTCGGAGATCTTTGGCCGGCGGCGGCACGCGGAGCTAGGAGGATGCGGCGTCGTGCGGAGCTGGGAGAAGCCGGCGCGGTGGCGACAGTGGCTGGTGCCGGGAGGAGCCGTGGAAATCGCCGCCGGGGAGTCTGCCGCCGAGAAGACATGGGAGAAGGACGGTCGGACGGTACACGACACGACGGTCGGCGAGTATGCTCCGCCTGCGATACCTGCAACTCGTACAGCGGGTGGGGGTCTGCGACCCCCAAAAAAAATCCCTTTTTTTTTTTTTTTTGCTTTGTTTTTCAATTTTTTTTTTTGATTTTGATTTTTCGAAAAGATTTTCAAAAAAATAAATTTATTTTTTTTCGAACAATAAATAAAAAAATTTCGAAAATCCGTACGATTATAGCAAAATTGGTGAAAAAAAATTTCTCACCAAAATAGACCGACTTTATAACCAAAATTCATGGAAACGGCCTTCTGGACGCAATGGCGGGGTCGGATCTAGTCTAGGACGCCTCCAAAAGATGTTGCTCCTTAGATCTGCCTCTTGACGTCGTAATAATGCCTCTTCAAGACGAATCAATGAAGCCCCAATGGCTCTGATACCATGTGAGATTTTGCCAAGATCAAGAGCTCAATGAAATGTACAAAATAGAGACACAATATAGGACAAGAATAAACTATATTCTCATCAATAGAAAATGATCAATAATCAAATTACATACAATGTAGATGAGCTTGCTTATATAGGCAAGGCTAGGGATATGTGAGCACACAAACATGACATGTGGCTCAATAAGAAACAAGGGTAGGTAGGAAATAGGTGTGGGTAGGTAGGAGAAATAATATAATAGTCCACATGAGGTGGATCACTCATTGAATGTGGAGTGTAACAACAAGATCAACACCATAAAAGGTGGAATTTCTTCTACACACACTATCCCAATGTGGCACAAACACCCAAGTGTCTCATACTCAAACTACTATGAAATGCATTATCCTAAGTAAACTTAAGTAAGGTGTAATAATATCCAAGATGAATAATTATTTACACCAACACAATTCATGGAAATGTAAAAGTCATTTTATTTAATTCTGTGATTTTATGTTATCTGTGATTTTATTTTTATTTGCAAAAAATAAAGCCTAAAGTTAAAATAACCATCTTTATAGTTTTATTTTAACAATTTCTAGTTGGATAAAGCCGTTGTTAGAGTTCTTTAAATTCTGTCATTTGTTTGCATGAAAAAAAAAAAATCTAAGGTTAAACAGATTAATTGAAAATAAATAATTTCTAGATCTAAATAGTAGCGTTTTAAGTTTATATATTACTATCAATTTTAATTACTTGTGGAAAGCAAATCTGAGAAATCAACAAACTATCCTATTTAATTTTAGCTGCTTGGCATTCAAATTTAAGAGATATTTATACCGTTATTTAAATCTGAAGCCTTTGATTTATCTGTTAAAATGGTTTTAAAATATATATATATATATATATATATATGTATATATATATTAATGATTTTAAGCATTTTTTAAAAAAAAAAAAAATATATATATATATATAAATTAAAAAAAGGGGCAAACCAGAGGGCTAAGGCTCGGGTTGAACCCACTGTGCGAAGCACAGTGGCCGGTGGGAAAGCCGAACCACTGCGGTCTGCACAGTGGACGGCGTGGCCTACAACCGCCACTGTTGGAGTCCACAGTGGACGATGCCACTGTGGGTGACCACAGTGGTCACCGCCACTGTGGAAACCCACAGTGAACAGCGCCTTCGCGAACACCGGTGCCATCGCAACTCCCACCCCCGCCTAAATGCATGGTCGCCGCTCCTCGGTAAAAAAAAAAAATCTTTCGCCCCTATACAAACAGATAAACAAATTTGAAACCCTAACCCAGTTCGGGTTAGGGTATTCGAATAGCAATGAAGGAAGTAAAGAATGAAAGAATTAAATAAATAAATATATATATATATAAAAGAAAGAGCATTTTTAAATTATAATAAAAGAAGGTTAGGGTTTTATGGTGATTAGGTTTGATGTTATAATATATATATATATACATATATATATATATATGTATATATATATATGTATATATATATATATATATATATATGTATATATATATATATATGTATATAAATATATATTAAATATACATGAGTATATAATAGTTATACTTTTATTCATAGAGTTTAAAATGAAAAAGAATAAGACAAATTTTTAGATTGAAAAAAAAATTAGTAAGTGTTATAAATTATATATGTCATAATAAACATATGGGTTAGTAATTGTTTTGATATCTATAAGGGTATTTTAAAGATGTTTAAAAAATATATATATAATAAATTTTTAGAAGTCTAAACATTTAGAACTTTTATAGTAAACTGGGTAAAATTAATTTTGTATATGGGAGGTTAATTAAACTTATAGGTAAATATCCATTATGAAATTTATTGGCCCTTTTGTCAATTATATTTTAGGGAGTTGATTTAAAATAAGCTATGGATTAAAATTGAGAGAATGAAATAATGATTCTTTTAGTATCTGCATATGATTTAAGTTATTTTTGGTTACTAGAGTTAGAGGTTTAAGTTAACTTAAACATAGTTAAGACAAAACATGTTATAGTATTTTATATTTGTCGATTTAATGATTTAAAAGTTATGCTTTTTTAAAAAAAAATTATCTCGTCCTTGCCCTAAATTTTGGGCATGACAGGTTGGAAAGTTATCTGCTTTTGATCTTGAATAATTTGGTCCTCAAGGAGCTACAAAGATTGAATCTTCTTTTCACACATCTGCATCATCAACCGGCAAGAGTGATTGGAAATATTTATATGTGAAGGAACTAGAGGAAATGACGAAAGAAGATGATGAGTTTGACAAACTGGAAGCCCTATTTTCTAGAAGAGTACCTAAAGGTCCAATAGGAAGTAAGAATGAAGGAAAATCACCTTTTAAATGTTTTGCATGTAATAAGATAGGTCATTTTGCATCTAGATGTCCTAAAAGGAATTCAAGATTTGAAGAGAAAGCTAGAAGATCTTTAAGGCCTAGCCATGATTATCAGAACAAGCATAAGTATAGGAGGAACACAGACAAATCATGTTACTATGTGGATTAGGAAGGTGTGACTGATCCTGAAGATGAACTGACACAAGATTCAACTAGTGGATCTGACAGTGGAAAGGAATGGATATTTTTGGCTATCAAGGAAGATGATCCGACACCTATTATTCAAAATGAGGAAAAGGCCTTTGCTGCTAAAATTGAAGACAATAATGAACAAGTGATAGACAGTGGATTTTCACATCATATGACTGGAGATAAATTCTATCTTTGCAAGAAGTTGATGGTGGTCTGGTTAGATTTGGAGATGACAAAACATGTATGATTAGAGGAAGAAGAACTATATTATTGGATGGTAATCATAACACTGATAATGTTTATTGTGTTGAAGGTTTAAGGCATAATATTTTGAGTGTAGGACAATTGGTAGATAAGGAATTTCAATTACAATTCAAGGACAAAAAATGCAAAATCATTAATAGATCTACATTGGATATTGAAACTGATACACAAACTAAATGTAACATCTTTCATTTGAACTCCAGTGAGAAGACATGTTTTATTTCACAAGTTGATGAGAGTTAGTTATGGCATAAGAGGTTGTGTCATGTGAATTTTGATTTCATTGTAAATATCAGTTCAACTAAGGCTGTTAGAGATATACCTAAGATTATGAAGCCCTATAATCTGGTATGTAAGGAATGTCAAATGGGAATGCAAGTCAGAACTTATTTTAAGAGTATACAAGACAAATCTATTGATGTTCTTGATCTTATTCATACTGATTTGTGTGGCCTACTAGAATAAATATTTTTCAAGGTAATAGATATTTCATGCTAATCATTTATGACTATTCTAGAATGATGTGGGTTACTTTTCTAAGGGCGAAATCTAAATCTTTTGAAATGTTTAGATCTTTAAAGCTAAGGTTGAGACAGAGAGAGGGTTGAAAATTAAATTCTTAAGGTCGGATCAGGGTGGTGAATTCACATTCGGTGAATTTAACAGTTATTGTGAGAAGTATGGGATAAGGAGACAGTTGTCTGTAACCCAGACACCTCAGTAGAATGGTGTTGTGGAAAGAAAGAACAAAACTATCTTGGATGCGGCTAGAACTATGATGATGAAAGATAATTTTCCTCATATCTATTGGAGAGAAGATGTGAGCATCGCGGTATACACATTTCACATAATTCATATCAAAGGAGACACCTGTAAGACACCTTATGAGTTATGGTTTGGTCATACAGTTACAGTTAAGTATTTTAGAATCTTTGGTATTAAATGCTATATTAAAAGATATGATTCCATTGGAAATTTTTATCCTAGATGTGATGAAGGGATATTTCTTGGTTACTCTAATGAAAGAAAAACATATAGATGTTATAACAAAATATTGCAGAGAATTGTGGAGAGAGCTAATGTCAAGGTGGATGAGCAGTACAAAGGTCAAATCAGAACTTATGAGAGAGAACTCGGAGTGGAGATGATCATAACTTAACTGGTAGCACCTGTACTAAAATAGAATGTTGAACTAGTTACCCTAGGAGTATCAAAAAATTCAACATAACTCAAGATCAGAGCAGAGAAACAGAAAGTCAGAAGACTCCTAGGTATGTAAGGTTAAATCATTCAGAAGATTGGATCATTGGAGAAAAGAACAAAGGAGTAATGACAAGAAGAAGGTTGGTAGTTGATGAGGTATGTTTAATTTCTCAAGTTGAATCGGCATCAGTTATTGAAGCTTGTAAAGATGAATGTTGGATGAAATCTATGGAGGAGGAATAAGATCAGATTGAAAAGAACAACACATGGACTTTAGTTCCCCGGCCTAAAAATAAGAATGTTATTGGAACTAAGTGGGTTTTTAGGAATAAATTGAATGAGGATGGACAATTTGTGAGGAATAAGGCTAGATTGGTATGTAAAGGATATTATTTGAAGGAATGAATTGATTATGATAAGACTTTTTCTCCGGTAGATAGGATTGAAGTTGTGAGATTATTTCTTGCTTATGTTGTCCATAAGAAAAACAAGGTTTATCAGATGGATGTTAAGTGTGCATTTTTTAAATGATATCTTGAAGAGGAAGTTTATATTGAGAAACCTCATCTATTTTCACTTTCAGATGACAAAGACATGGTTTGCAGGTTAAGGAAAGCTTTATATGGATTGAAACAAGCCCTTAGAGCTTGGTATGGTAGATTGGACAAATATATTTTGAAGCTTGGTTTCACTAAAGGTAATGCTGATAGTAACTTATATTATAAGATCATTGATGATGATATATCAATTGTTGAAGTCTTTGTTGATGATATCATTTTTGGAGGTGAGGATAAGTTATGTATGAAATTCTTTGAAAATATGAAGAATGAATTTGAGATGTCTATGATTGGGGAGATGACATTTTTCTTAGATTTGCAAATTAGTAAGAATGATAAAGGTATTTTCATTTGTCAAACTAAGTATGCTAGAGAGTTTTTGAAGAAATTTGGTATGGAAAATTCTAAACCGGTTGGTACCCCTATGGTTGCAATTGAGAAATTGATAAAGAATGATGTATCGGCTTCGAAAAATCCTACAAGGTATAAATCTATCATTGGAGGTTTGTTATATCTGACTCAGACTAGACTAGATATAATGAATGCAGTTTGTATTGTATCAAGATATCAGAGTGATCCTAGAGAGAATCATGAGAGTGCGGTGAAAAGGATTTTCAAGTATCTGTAAGGAACAACTAAGTATGGTTTGTGGTATCCTAAAAATCTTGACTTTACACTATGTGCATATACAGATGTTGACTGGGTTGGAGATGTTGATGACTAGAAAAGCACATCTGGTGGATCTTTCTTTCTTGGAAAGAAACTTGTTTCATGGATCAACAAGAAATAGTCATCTACTTCTTTATCTACTATTGAAGCTGAGTATATTGTTGTTGCTACTAACTCTACACAAGTTCTATGGATGAAAAAAATGTTAAAGGATATAAGGGTAGATTGTAATGAATTGGTAGTTATTCACTATGATAACTCTACTACTATTGACATATCAAAGAATTTGGTATTTCATTCTAAGACTAAGCACATTTCTATCAAGTATAATTTTTTGAAGGAGAAGGTGGAAGCAAATGAAGTCATACTGGTTTATGTGAACACTAAAGAGCATATTGCAGATATCTTCACTAAACCTTTGCCTAAGGAATCATTTGATAACTTTAGAGACAGATTGGGAGTTTTTGCCCCTCCAGTAGAGTCTTGAGTGATGCTGATTGGCACCAGTCTGACATGCATTTTCAGAACTATCATTCATTCTAGATTGATGTGTTGGTGCTACTACTCAGGGGGAGTAGTAAGCTATGTGGTTCAAAGGTTTTATGATTTGTCTTTGATATTTATGATAGATTTCTAGCATTGATGTCAAAGGGGGAGAGATACATATATGAAAAACAAAGCTTAATAGGGATATCATTCACATGGTGAGTTTGGTCTGATGGTTCAGAACTTCATTGTCATATTATCTTGGAGAGTTTCTTGGATGTCTTCCTTTGGGAGAGATTTGTTTGGAACTTCTTGGCACTTGGATGATTTTCATATCTAGTGTTGCCATCAATGCTAAAGGGGGAGATTACTGGCAATCTAGAGGAATTGATTATGTGTTGCATTGATGTTTGTCATTAATGTCAACACTAGTTTTGCTATCTACCGGCTTCTGGTAGAGTGGTTCATCTTTGATGTTGATCTGGATATTTGTCTCTGGTTTGGTCCATCTGCTAGAATTGGTTTGGATTGGTTATTCATGTGTTCTTGATGTGTACCAAATTCAATTGGTTCGGGATTTGATGATTTAGATTCTATCCAATGTTCTAGTAACCCTTTTGGGTACAAGCAAGGGTTTTACCGACAATGCTTTGATGAAGATCTTTTGATGAATCTGATAAGTGGTGTTGGTACAGCTTTGAGAAGGTTATCAAGATGCTGATGGTTATCATGTTCATGTTCCAATTGATCAGTGGTGTTGCAGTTAGCACCAGACCTATCTTGGTGTTATTATGCTAGGTTATGGACTAGTTTATGTAACGTGTTGGTTGATGCTCCTGATGTATCACCAGTTGGATTTATTGTTTGGTTTATGTTGTTTCAGTCTTAGGCTAACTTGGTTTATCATTGGTTTGTGGGATTATGTAATGGATCTATTATATTATCTTTTAGGTGGCCGACCTAATTGTTTAGGTCCCGGGTTGATATAAATATGATTTAAGATCTCTTTGTTGATCATGGCATGGTATGGGTTATGGGATTATCTATGTGTGAATAAAGTTATAATCATATTCAAAGGTTTTGGTCAATCATAGGTGATCAAATTGGGTTTGTGTAAGAGGTTTAAGACTTTTGGTATTGAGCTTAATCAGAAAAGTACTCAGGCATAGGAGATGTTATTCTTGTAGTTTATTCATCTTTCTGGATTGTAGTCTGGATTTATTTTGTAGTCAGAAAGGCTCCTTTTATGATGAGCAGTCCGCTCTAGGGTATTGGCCTTCTTGCATATGCAAGACCCTCTTATTGTAATCACGTACTTGTTGTAGAAGTATTATCTAGTTGTGCATAGGCTTCCCACCATTGGTTTTCCACGTACAAATATCGGTGTTATGTGTTATGGATGGTTGGTAATTGTTCTTTGATTTATGTTTGTGCTTAATTTTTATATCTACTATTCTGGTATTTGGTTTATGCATTACAGTAAAAGGTTTTGTGTGCTTAAAATTTTATAATCTGTTGACAATTGATTTGCCCCCCCTATTAGTTGTCCACCGGTTATCTTAACAATCTTTGTGTGCAAGTGCATCATGGTAGCATGACAAAATGAAAAGGGTTTCCAAAATGAATTGATGAAGCATGGTGGCATCCAAAAGGGGGCTTGCAGAAGTCACCTCTAGAGTAATGGTGAGAAAATCTGATTTAGGAGCATCTCTAGTTCTTAGCAATCTTGCATCAACCAAAAAAAAAAATTTCTTTCAGTTTGTTTCTTGTTTTGCAATTTCAGCATTTCTTTTTGTTTTCTTATCGAATGTTGCGGAGCTAGATTTTGTTCGTGGACGTGTTCATCAATCTTATCCTTGGTCTGCAGGATGTTTGGATCTTTTTCTGACAAGTTGTCACTTCTGGAATATGGGATAGGTTTCTTTCATATGTACTAGAGCCGCATGGACCTATTTTCTATTGTTGATGCTTGCAGATATTTTTCATTGCTTGTGGAGCCTAATTTTTTTATTTCCAATGTTCATTGGTGTGTAGTCGACCTTCCCTTAGGTACACACTTCATCCTTTGGATTTTTCAGAGGGATCTCTTTGGTGGAGGAAGACCTTGTTGTTTTACACATTTCATCTTGTTCATTGGCATTTGTTTCATCTTGGGCCGACATAGATCATCCTTGATCATATAAATAAGTGTACTTTAGCATTTAGAAATAAGTTTTCAGCACATAGAAGAAAGGTCTTAAGATTAGGATTTTTGGAGTTGGCTCAGATTCTTGCTGGAGCCAAATGTTGCATAACATGCATGTTTTGTACTCAAGCCTATGATTTGAATCTGTGAGCCCGGATGTTGTTGACAGTTTGTAATCAATTTTTATGATATAATAAATCTAATTCAGCATTGCCTCCATCACATTGTGTTGATTGTGTTGATTTTTATCTACTGCATGGTCTGAACTACTCTCCTTGAGGACCTTCCTAACCATGACTGCACCAAGTGGTATCAAAGCGAGATTATGTTCCAGAGATTGTAGAGTCCTATAAGATTTTTTTTTAGGGTGGCGGAATTGAGGATCCAACCCGTAGTTGTAGAGGACTTGTGTGAAGATGGCACAAATAAATGCTAGAGGTGGTGGAACACGTGGAAATTGGTGTAGGAGAACCTAATTGGTTCTATGCCTCAATGAGGCCAATTTGAGTCTTTCATGATTTGGATAGGTGGTAATTTCATGAATAAGGTTTAATAAACCATTTTTAATGGATTTGAGTTAGGTTTGTGTGTTTGAAAGTCATTTGGTGTCATTAGTCCAAAAATTGTCAGAAGTCCTATTTATGTTGTCATGAGGACTCCAAGATGTAATAAGCCTTCTATGGAATTATTGTTGATATAAGTAGGATGATATTCATGTTTTAATCTTTTTCAAGTCATTTGAAGCATCTATGCAAAGTTTGGAGTCATTATATATCAAAATACAAAAGTTGTCATTAAAAGTTGTCAAAATGTTAATAGCACACAAGGAAACGTGTAATTATGCCTCCAATGGTCATGAGGAGTTTGAAATTTAGTTTGTATGATTATGGTGGTTTTTTGGGTTTATAAAATCTTTTCAAACCTCGGTGGAGGGGTTGATGGTTGTTGTATTGTGAAGGAGATCAATAAAATTGGAGTTTTTTGTAACATTTACTGTTCTTTTCAACATGCAGCCTGTTATTTTGAGTGTTTCCATGCTTAAATTTATACATTGAGGTCACAAATCCATTGGATGTGTTAGAGGAGTGTATTATCTATAATTTTCATTTGGTTTACTCCATTTTCATTCATTGTTGATTAAGTTAGAGAAGATATACTAAAAATTGTCAATAACCCCAACTGGGATAACCTGAGAGTGAAGAAAATGTATTATATTTCTTTTACACATTGAATAATTCTTCCAATGGGTGGAAAACCCTTTGTATATATGTATCTTCATTTTCAAATATATGCAAGGCTCCATGACAAGGAAAGTATGTACAAAGGGTGTGAAGAAGTCACTATTTTCTAAGTCTCAGTCAGAATGAGACAACAAGGTGGTGGTTTGGAAGGGTTGAATGTAAACCAAGGGTCTTGGAAGGGTATTGAGGATTTAGAAGGGAGTGTGAGGGTGCTTCATATTTGTGTTAATGTTTGAAAACCTTTGAGAAAGCCAAAGTGTTAGGGTTTTGTTGACTTTCCTCTTCTATATGTTGACTGTCATAGTTTGATAGTGGATTGAAATATTGTAATTTGAAAAGTTGAAAGATGGGTTGTTGTTGTGTTTGATGTTAGGAAAGAGATTAGAAGGGATCTAAGTCATTGTGGTAGGCATTTGGAGTATTAGGAAGGAG
This sequence comes from Cryptomeria japonica, assembly GCF_030272615.1. Taxonomy (NCBI): domain Eukaryota; kingdom Viridiplantae; phylum Streptophyta; class Pinopsida; order Cupressales; family Cupressaceae; genus Cryptomeria; species Cryptomeria japonica. Next base: position 571,483,318 of record NC_081409.1, on the reverse strand, counting down.
GCATGACTCATATGAATGTGACTGTCCCAAGCATACTTGACTGTCATAAAATGACAGTGTTGTAGTAGTAGAATACCTTGTGACCTTATGGGTGGTTGGGAGGGTGAAGGATCATGGTTGTTCTTGTTGGGAGGCCCTTGTAAGAGAATCAAAGGGTTCATTTGTTTGAGGGTATCTATTTCATGATATGAGCTAAGTATTGGAGGGGCTAGTAACCTTGTGAGGCTCTTGTCCCTTGTGAAGGGTAAACACCTATTTGATTAGGTAAGTTGGAACAAAGAAACTGCCCTATTTGGTTGAGATTGGTGGATGCTCTACATCAGAAATTATGACCTTGGTGTGATGGAAATGTTTAGATGAACTGCAGCCCGATTGGAGTTGTTGAAATGGACCAGAGACAAGGTCGGCATACTGAAGACATGAGTGATGATGAAGGAGAAGTTGAGGCAGGAGAAGCAGTAGCAAACCAACTGGTGATCGATCGAGAAGAAGAGAGGTTCTTGAGGGTTTTGAGTAGGGTGAATACCAAACCACATTTTACCCCATGGGATTATGATGGCAAGCTGGATTCAGATGAATTGAAGGATTGGATCTTAGAGATGGAAAAGTATTTTGATTTTGAGAACACCGTGGAAGAACGGAAGGTGAAATATTCTTGTACTGGGTTGAAAGGTCATGTGTCTCTTTGGTGGGAACATTTGTAGGTAGACAAAAAAAGAAGAGGTAAATAAAAGATCAAATTGTGGGAGTAGATGGTTAGTAAGTTGAAATCAAAGTTCTTGCCTACCAATATCAAGTGAATTTGTTCCTGAAATTGTAGAACTTGAAGCAGAGGGAAACTAGTGTGAAGGAGTACACTAAAGCATTCTACAAGCTGAACATTAGATCTGGACACATCGATGATGAGGTTGAACAAGTTTCCTAATATTTGAATGGATTGTGGATGTTGATACAAGATGAACTCGGTTTGATAAAGTTGCAGAGTGTTGAAGAATCTTATCAATATGCCTTGAAGGCAGAAGAGAAGTTGAATAAAATACATGAGCATAAGCAATAAGATAGAGGTGGAAGATTTCAGAGAGGAAGATCCTATACTAGAGGTTGAGGAACCTGTATAGAATAGAATAAAAGATAAAGAAGTTAGCCAGGATGGTAATTCATACCAAAGAGATGACAAAAATTTGTACCAGGAGAGAGAAAATGAAGGTTACCAGAATGAGGGTTATGGAAAGGAAGACACAAGACAAGAAAAGAGAGTGTTTAAAGGAACCTATTTTAAATGCAGAGAAGAAGGACATCGTGATTTTTAATGCAAGAAGATAGAGAACCATGGAAGAGAAGCCTTAGAAAAAGAAGAACCTACTAAATCAGGTAACATACTAGAGGATGGAGATTTGTTGATGATGAGGAGAGAATTATATCATATCAAAGGAGAGAAAGGGCCCTTGCAAAGGAAGAATTTGTTCAAGACAAGATGCAAAGCAGTTTGTAAGTGTTATAAAGTTATAATTTATAGTGGTAGTATTGATAACCATGTTTCAGATGAATTGGTGACTAATTTTAATTTAGTGAGGTTGAAACACCCTAAGCCATATCAAATAGCATGGATTCAAGATGAGAATAAGGTATTAGTAAGTGAACAATGTTTGGTAAATTTGAAGATTGGAGCTTATCATTACGAAATTCTATGTGATATTATGCCTATGGATGTATTCCATATCTTGTTGGGTAGACCTTAGCAGTATGATAGGCAAGAAATGCATGATGGAAGAATGAATATATATATATATATAATTGTGGCTAATGGGGAGAAATAGATCTTGTTGCCTTTGGAGTAGCCCGTGAAGAGTGAAGTTTGTACTAATACTGAAATTTGTCTAGTTGATAGAAGGAAGTTCCTAGATGGGATGAGACATGAGAATATGTGTTTTGCCTTAATTCCTAAGAAGACTAATAATATGGAGCCTAAAGAAGAACCATCATAGGAGATAAAAGAGTTGCTTACAAAGTGTGGAGACATCATTTTAGATAAAGTACTTGACAGATTGCCCCCTATGAGAAGTATTAGTCATTGCATGGACTTAATTCCCATAGCTAGTCTGCTTAATAAAGCAACACACTGGATGTCGACACCAGTAGAGAATGAGAAGTTGAATAGACAAGTGTTGGAGTTGTTGAGAAAAGGTTTGATCTGAGAGAGTTTAATTCATTATGTAGTTATAGCAGTATTAGCACCTAATAAGAATGGAAAATGGAGGATGCGTACTGATTACAAAGAAATAAACAAGACCATAGTAAAGTACTAATTCTCTTTTCCTAGGAGGGAGGACATAATTGTTAGGATAATCGGTGGACAACTGAGAGGGTGGGGGTGAGTCAATTGTCAATAGATTATATTAATCAAACCACTTTATAACCTTTAACCAGAGCATATAAACATTCAGTACCGGAATAGCAGAAACAAATACATGTAAGCAATAAAACTTAAGAATGAAATAGAGAATTAGCACAATGCAACCATACCAAATAACACCATGATTTGCATGTGGAAAACCCAGTAAAGGGAAAAACCATGGTGGGAAACCTACCCATAGTCAAATGATACTTCTGCAGAAAGTATGTGATATAATAAGAGGCCTACACATGCAGGAAAGCACACTGCCTAGAGCGTACTACTCATTACAAAGGAGTCTCACTGAGTATAGAGAGGTTATAACCACCTCAAGATAATTGGACAACAATCCAGAAGAATGAACTTCCAGAGATAGCATCTACCATTCTTGATTACAATCCCGGTTAACCTCAATACTAGAGGCCTTTGACCTCTTACTTAAACCCAATTCGATCACTTATGATCGAACAAATCTCCTTTGCATATGATATTTCATTCCATGACCATGAACATTACATTTCCATTCCCATACCATACCATGATCTACAATGAGATATTACATCAATTTATATAAACCATAAGGCCTAAACCAATTAGGTCGGCTACCTAAAAGATATTACAATAAGATCATTACATACATCAATATTACAATGATATGCCATGTTGCCTTAAGACCAAGACAACATAAACCAATCCATAAAACATCACGGTAATGTGTAGAGAACATGTTAACATGATATCGGTCCATAACCTAGATAAGTATCAGACCTAATCTGGGTCCACCACGCCAAAGTGATGTCTTTGATCAATTGAGGCACGATCAAGGATCACCTTCTGCATCTTGAATTCCATCTAGAAGCCGCACCAAAACCACTTATGCATCCTATCAAAGATTCTTAGTGCTTTGTCAGTTAAACCTTAAACCCTTACCAGTAACACTAGTTCTTCTACTAGTAACCAAAACCTATCTGTCGGTAGCCAACCACAATATCTAGTGTTAACATCAATGAAAAAACATCAATGTAACACATAATCAATTCCTGCATATTGCCAACAATAATGGATTGTTTGAGTGGAGGCAAATATTATACAAAGATACACTTGAAGAGTGGATACCATCAGATCAGAATCAGAGAAGGGGATGAGTGGAAGACAACAGTCAAGACAAATGAAGGATTGTATGAATGGTTGGTGATGCCTTTTGGACTAACGAATGCACTGATCACTTTCATGAGATTGATGAATGAGGTATTCAAGAAATTTTTGAGTAAGTTTGTTATAGTGTACTTGGATGACATTCTGATTTTCAGTAAGACAAAGGAGGAACATATGTTGCATGTAAGATAATTTTTGAAGAGGTTGAGAGAAAAGAAGTTGTTGATAAACATTAAGAAATGCAGTTTCATGAAGGAAGAGTTAGTCTACTTGGGATTTGTGATATCTGTAGATGGATTCAAGATGGATCCTGAGAAGGTAAGAGTAATTGTTGATTGGCCTACACTGAACAGGTAATATCATTTCATGGATTGGCTAGTTTCTACTGGAAGTTCATCAAAAATTTCAATTCAATTTGCAACCCTATGACAGAGGCAATGAGAGGAGATAGAAAGGATTTCAAGTGGACAACTAGAGGAAAAAGGAGCTTTGAATTGTTGAAGAAAAATGTGATAGAGCAACTTGTGTTGGCTTTAACAAATTTTAACAAAGTCTTTCAAGTGGACTATGATGCAAGTAGGAATGCAATTGGAGCAAAGTTGAGTCATGAGGGAAGACCACTAGCTTATTTCAATGAGAAATTGAATGATGAAAGGAGGAGGTATTCAGTGTATGATTAGGAATTTTATGCCATAATTTAAGCATTGAATATGTGGAGACATAATTTGTTGACTAAGGAGTTTGTGTTGTATATCGATCATCAAGATTTATAATATTTGAACAATCAAGGTAAGTTGAATCAAATACACATGAGATGGGTAGAGTACTTGTAAACTTATACTTTTTTTTTAAGCATAGGAGTGGAAAATCAAATAAAGTTGATGCCTTGAGCAGAAGGAGGAATTTGTTGACAAAGATGAGAATAGAAGTATTGGGTTTTGAGGAATTAAAGAAATTTTATGAGGATGACTCAAATTTTACAAAACCTTGGAAAGCTTGCATAGAACCTATTGTGGTGAATAGGAGTAAGTGGTTGGATGACTCAGATTTTACAAAACCTTGGAAAGCCTGCATAGAACCTGTTGTGGTGAATAGGAGTAAGTGGTTGGACTATTTCATTCAAGATGAGATGTTGTTCAGAGGAAATCAGTTGTGTATACCTCAAAGCTCTATGAGAGAAAATCTGATAAAGGAGAAGTGTAGTGGAGGATTAGTCAAACACTTTGGAGTAGACAAGACAACAACATTGGTAAGTGAGAATTACTTTTGGCCTCAGATTCATAAGGATGTTAGAAAATTTGTTCATGGTTGTAGAATTTATCAACTAGAAAAAGGTGGTAGTTAGAATGTTGGACTGTATAAGCCTTTAACAGTTCTAGAGAGACCTTGGGAGGAAATAAGCATGGATTTCATAATTGGATTACCTAAAACACGGAGAGGGAATGATTCTATATTTGTGGTGGTGGATAGATTCTTTAAGATGACACATTTCATATCTTGTAAGAAGACAACAGATGATATGCATGTAGCAAACCTATTTTTCAAAGAAGTGGTAAGATTGCATGGATTACCTAAGAGCATAGTTTTTGACAAAGATACTAAGTTTGTTGGATACTTTTGGAGAACAATTTGGAAGAAGATGAAGATGGATTTGAAGTTTAGTTCTACTTTTCACCCACAAATTGATGGGAAAACAAAGGTAGTAAACAGGAGTTTGGGAAACTTGTTGAGATGCTTAGATGGAGAGAAAACCAGAAGTCAAGATTTGATTCTTGCACAAACAAAAATTTCCTACAATAATTCAGTGAACAGGAGTACCAGAAGAACACCTTTTGAGATTGTTACCAGAGTACACCCTAGAGGCATATCAGAACTGAGAGACATCAGTAATGAGGATAAATGGAGTACAGAAGTAGAATAATTTGCAGAGCATATTAATATAATGCATAATCAAGCTAAACAATATTTGGAGAACATGAACAAGAAGTATAAGGAGAAGGAAGAGGAGAAGAGGAGACATAAGAAATTTGAAGTTAGAGATGAAGTGATGGTGTATCTAAGAAAAGAAATATTCCTAGTTGGTACTTATAATAAGTTGCAGATAAGGAAGTTTGGAACTTGTAAGAGCTTGAAGAAATCTAGTTCTGGAAATGCATATGAAGTGAAGTTGTTAGATAGTTTGGGTATTTCGCCTATATTCAACACTGCATACTTGTATCAGTATCATGAGGTAGAATTCAATGCAAACAATGCAGTATACATGGAGAAATAGATACCCCAGAAGGTACCGGACTAGATTGAAGAGATCTTGGATAGCAAACTTGGGTAGAGCACTCGCATCAAAAAATATAGAGAGTATCTTGTGAAGTGGAAAGGAAGACCAGTTGAAGATTCATCATGGATTTCTCAAGATGAGGTTGACCATCTTGGTTTTCTTGTAGCCCCAACAAAGTAAGAGGCTCACTTTTAAATCAACCCCAAATGTCTGATGTAACACAATAAATAAAATAAAATAAAATTAGAATGCATACATGAAATAACATAATGAAAACCAAGATGGTCAACCTCATCCTGAGAAATCCATACACAAAATAACACAATGAAAGGAAACACCATAACACCAAGATTTATACGTGGAAAACCCTGCAAAGGGAAAAACTGCGGTGGGGCTGGTACCCACAATATCTATATACTTGATCAAGGTCTACAAATATTACATAAGAGGGTCTGCATATGCAGAAAGGTCAACTGCCTAGAGCTAACTACTCAAACACAAAATATAGGAAGTCTCACTGACTTATGGGTCACTTACAAGTGTTTACAAATGAAAATGAGCTTATAAATAGCATCCGATCATGTTGGATAAGTTCTGGTGAATGCTCTGATATCTTTCTATGTATACCGATTCTCTAATACTTTGTTATTCTACCGGTTAAGTTGTGCACATTAAACTACACACAACCACTTCCAATCGCATACCGAAACTCATTGAGGTATTTGCAATAAAAATCTTACATAACATATATCACATCTAATCAATCAGTGAGGTGATCTTCTTAAATATCCTTCTAACTTAACCATGTTGGCTTCAACAAGAAATATAAACAAATCGGCTACCGAAACATAATGAAAATCAAACATAAATCCAATGACCATGTCGGCCATCACACGTTACCACCAAAAATCTATGAAGACATAATCAGGACCAAAATATTTCCTTAGCTGGTTCCTATCCATTACCAGGTTCCATATACATGTTATCCGGATCAAGAATTTGTCGGGTATGAAGTGAATGTCAGTTCCAGTGTCAGTGCCAGTGTAAAGCAATGTGAATACCAATACTGGTTAAGTGCAATGTATGTCGATTAACCAAACTATGAAACCATTTACCCCGTGATGATTAGTTGCCATCAATGACAACCCATAATGTCATGAACCTTACCGAATGAGTGTCAATCGCTAACAATCTCCCCCTTTGGCATTGATGGCAATACTCGTGTGAAAAATGATACCATTTGATAAAATGTCACTGAATCGAAATCTATTGATTTGTACATGTGTCTACTATATACATCTGATGCTTCCCTTGAGAAATATATACATTTTTCACTTATTCCTCCCCCTTTCACATCAATAGCAAAGTGGGGTGCCCACAAATAATTTTGTATAGTTAGAGACATGAGCCAATTAGCTTATCAAAATATAGAGAAGTCTTATAAACATTGTCTCCTTTAGCCAAAGCTGCATCAATGGATTGCAAACAAGTCTGAAGTTTCTCCTTGCCCATATCAATCATTTGCAAAAATGTTAACTTTTAGGCCACAATAAAACTTTATTTAGCCTCAGTTAGTGAAATATTCAATAAAGAATCATAATGCTTAGGGATAAAATCAATGATTTCCTCTAATTTACCCAAAGATATTTTACCATGCAGAGCTTGAAATTTTGGGACTAACTAGTTCAAAACCTCAAAATTATGCTCAATCAGTTTCTTGTCTTTTGACTTTGCCTAAGCCAATTCCTAAGTAACTTGTGCCTGACGAGTTGTCACTGCCAAAATCTTCTATGTCGATGACATCATATGGTATGGTTTGTCAAAACTGATAGAAAAATGTGGTAAATTCCCTTTAGCAATGGCAGAAGTGCTAATTGCCAAGCTAGAGGAGAGATCCACCACAGTCTCCTTACCCTTATTAGCCGAAGAGATAACCTTTGTATCCTTTAGCTCTTGTGCATCAGTGGCTTCGCCACTTTATGCCTCACCCAAAACCTTAGTAACCTCTACACCTATATCCTTATTTACATCTGCCTCTGCATTCTCTTTTATCTATACATTATCTGTTGGGATATCCTTTGTTTCAAAATGGGACTTAGTAACCGGTTGAGTGCTTGCCGATTTCTCAGTATTTATAGTTGGTTTATATGTCAGTTTCATATCCTTAGGTAATTCAATAGTCTGTGATTGTACAAAACTAGAACTTAACTCATAGCCAAGACCCAAAAGAACTCTCATCCATATATCAATTGTCTTCTTTCTAATTTCTTCAAGTCTGCCCAACATGAGTGTTAATTCTGAACTTGGGATTGAATTCTAATGATCCGATTTTATTAATTAAATCATCAATTTTCTAAGGGTTTATAGAAGGACAAAGGTTGATCAATTCAGTCTCCTTAATCCATCTATCCAAAGACTGAGCATGTAGCTTTCTCACCTTTAATCTATCAAATAAATCCTTAGGCAAAACCTTCTCTAATTCTATCAATGCCCTACTAAATGAATCAAGATATAAAAGAAGAGCATCTTCTATTTATTTCTTATCCTCCTCACCAAAATCATCAAAGAATGAAGAATTACCATCATTTACAATTTGTTCAATCAAATCTTGTGCATTCATCTTTTTCTTACTGATTCTCCATTTAGATTTTGGTTTAGTTTGCTCATCTAATTTGGATTTTCTCTTATGTACAATGGTGATCTTAGGCCTCCAAGGAGTCTCTTTGACAAGTTCAACCTTTTGTTCTTCTTTCTTCTCCCTTACCACTCTAGCAAAAATTCCTTTCCCCTTGGGAACATCCTTGATCTCAGTATCTGATTCTAGTTCAAAAGAAACAACCATATATTGTTGGGTCGCCTTAGGTTTCTTCTTGGGTGGCTCTATCGGTGTTTGATTGGCAGGCTCAGCTTCTAGTTGTTTGGATGTTTCTGATATAACTGGGACCACATTAGGTGTAGCCTAAGTTGCTTTTTGAGCTCCCCTTTCCTCTTTCTTCTTCCATTTCAACTCTTTCTTCCTCTGCTCTTCCAAAATTTTAACATGTTGCTCAACCTTAGATCTATCAACACCTTCACTTATCAATGATTCTGCTGCTAGCTAGGTCATCTTCTTTTGTATTGTTGGAGCTACCTATTCCTGATGAAATTTGAGTCCTTTCTCCTTAGCAGTTCCAAATTTCTCTTCCTTTTCATCTATCAGTGCCTAAAAAAGGTGTTTTGCATAGGCAACCAGAGTAGCTTCCTCAACCTCATAACCCATAGGCATTATCCATATAGTCTTGGGTTGTATAACTTCCATCATACATTCATCTTTATCTACCATAAAGAAAATTGAGCCTTATATCTCTCTACTATAGATTTAGGAATCTGGGACCTATTTTTCATTTCCTCTTAAAATGTTTTGAAAAATGCCCATAGATTGGCTTTCTTATCCTTATCACATTTTTTATCCAAAATTTGAGCAATTTGGGTTTCTCCCAGGCAATCAAAAGCCCACTGAGTCTTTCCAAAACTAGGAACAGTGCCCAAAAAGTAAAATACTAGACAAATGATGAAGGAGCCATACCGTAAAGTATTCTTTTTGTCTTGCTTGATCATCTACAGGTTAGTCATGAGATCTTTTAGCATTACACTGCAAAGATCATAATGGACATCCTCCATTCCCATCTGATAAGCAACCAAAATGTTGTTGTCAGCTACAGAGTTTAACCGATTTGACTGATAAACCTTATAACCAATAACCATTACTGGAAATTTAACATCTATGTCCCTCACATCATCTACCCTCATAGACATTCTATCAAAAGTTGTGCTAGTAATTTATTCATTTTAGTGTGAGATAACTTACATCTAGTACCAGGAACATTGTGAAGACATGTGACATTCTTGATAAATTCCTTAGTAATCTTGTACGATTGGTCCAACTAGATGAATTCTCCATGAATGCGGCTCAAAACATAGCATACCCACTCTGCCTCATCAAAAGTTGGGAAATCCATAAACTACGTGAAACCCTTCCTCTGCAAATGTGCAAATTCTAGTTTTAGCTAGTTGTCAAAAATTAGGTTTCAATGAAAACGCAGGAAAACTCATAATCTCAAAGTTCTTCAATGGTGTAGTGGATGTATGCCCTAATATCCTCCATATGAAGAACTCCATGATAAACTTGCAAAAATGCACCTAATGGCTCATACAGAAGGGATTTGTATAGATGCTTCTTGAAAATGGGATGAGGGTGGTTCTTAATCTTAGCCACCAAAGGAGTATCAATACTAAATGAAGAAGCCATTGTAACCAAATACAAAAGCTAGGGTTTTTGAAAATACGAAAATACCTCAAAAATGTTGTCGGGAGATCAAATTGCTCGAAAGAAAGTGCTTGCTCAATTTTCTCTAGAACTCTGAAATATCTAGAAATTTTCTCACTTGAATACTCGATTGATGTGTGAAGAAAATAACTTAACTTCCCTTTTTATGGCCATTAACCCTAATTTTCCATTGTAATAAATGAGGCCAGTTAGGCTTGACCAGTTTACATGATCTACAATTCAATTTTGGTAAACTATTGAAATTTCCTCAATATTAATCTGCAATCAAAATCTTCTGACTACAGACCTAATCCGAGGTATCTGAGTGATCTTCAATGATTTGCCTACCCCTAAGGCCGAGTGCCTTAGTTATTGATTGAATCTACTACCAGTGTAGGACTTGATGACTCTGCAGGTTGATCTGTCAGTGGTGTATCATATCTTCTTACCCATCTCATCTCATGTTGTTTCTTAATGTCTTCCACTTTTACTTTTCTCTTCTCATCTACATTTCAATTAGTTGTTGGTGGATTCTTCTGTAATATTTAGCAATGTGACCAAATCTTGTTGCATGCATAATAGACAATATTGTTTTTCTATACTGCCTTGTTAACTCCTTGATTTACTTGATTTCCTTTTGATCTGCATTGGTTAGCCATATATCCAAATCTACTACATGCATGATATCTTACATTTCCAATGCTGGCGAATGATGCATTGCTCTGATTATTCCTATTTTTGCACTGACTAGCCATATGACCATATTTATTGCAAATAAATCATGCACCATTGAATTTGTGAGCATTAGGATGTCTTACCAGTGATTTCTAGTTCCGGTTGATATGATTCTACTTCTATCTGGTTGATGTATCATGTTGTGTAGTACTAGAGCTTTCTCCTTCTTCATAACCAAGACCTATTTTGTCATTAGCATCTCTCTAATTTTTAGCAGTTCATCAAGTTTAGTAGAGCTATCCTTGAACTTGTCTTTGTACTCATTATCTATAACCAAATCATCTCTCATGATTATAATCTATCTTTCAAGTTCATGTTCATTATTCTGGTACTGGGTCAACTCAAGTTTCAACATATCATTCTCATGAGTCAATTTTTTGCATTCCTCAGATCTATCCTTCAACGCTTGAGCTAGGTTTTCTTTATTTTTATTTATGTCCTCAATCTCCTTGCACGTCCTCATATTTACGGCTTGCATCTCATTCTTCAAGACAATGTTCTCCTAAATAAGTTTCTGACAATGATCCTTCATAGCATCTTCCTCATCACTGCTTTGATTTTGCAATTGATCACGAAGTTCTCTTCTCTTAGCCTTGAAAACTAAAATATTTCCTTGCAATGAAATGATGTGTTTGTTCATAGGCTTGCTTCAATTTATTTTTTAGTTTACTATTCTCCATCTGTTCATTATCAAGATCCTCAAGAGCAAGTCTAAGTTGTTGCTACAGACCATTGATTCCAAATTCTAGATCTTCCTCATGTAGTTAAACTTCTTTCAAGGAACCAATATTTGATACTAATTGTTGGAATCCAGGAATAGTGAGAGGGGGGGTGGATTAGTGTTTTACCAGTAATGTTAGTTTTGAACTTATTCCTTATTAACCAATTAATAGTAAATAAAATTAGAATGCATACACAAAATAATACAATGAAAGGAAACACCATAACACCAAGATTTATATGTGGAAAACCCTACAAAGGGAAAAACCATGGTGGGGTTGATACCCACAATATCTATATACTTGATCAAGGTATACAAATATTACATAAGAGGGTCTGTACATGCAGAAAGGCCAACCGCCTAGAGCTCACTGCTCAAACACAAAATATAGGAAGTCTCATTGACTTACAGAACACTTACAAGTGTTTACAAATGAAAATGAACTTATAAATAGCATCTAATCATGCTAGATAAGTTCTAGTGAATGCTCTAATATCCTTCTCTATATACCGTTTCTCTAATACTTTGTTATGCTACCAGTTAAATTGTGCATGTGAAACTACACATAGTCACTTCCAATCGCATACCAAAACTCACTAAGATATTCGTAATCAAAAGCTCACATAACATATATCACATCTGATCTATCATTGACATGATCTTCTTAAATATCTTTGTAACTTAACCATGTCAGCTTCAACAAGAAATATAAACAAGTCGGCTGCCGAAACATAATGAAAATCAAACATAAATCTAATGGCCAAGTCGGCCATCACACATTTCCACCAAAATCCATGAAGACATAATTGGGACCAAAAGATTTCCTTAGTTGGGTCCCATCCATTATCGGGTTCCATATACACGTTATCAGGATCTGGACATGTTACCAAGATTAGGACTTAGTCGGGTATGAAGTGAATGTTGGTGTCGGTATCGGTGCCGATGTAAAGCAATGTGAATACCAAAACCGGTTAAGTGCAATGTATGTCGGTTAACCAAATTATGAAACCATTTACCCTGTGATGATGAGTTGCCATTAATGACAACCCATAATGCCATGAACCTTACCAGATGAGTGTCAATTGCCAATAGTTTCCTATTTTGTAGTTTTACTATTTCTTTCAACATTTCTTTTTGTTTGCTCACGAGATGTTACGAAGCTAGATTTGGTTCATGCACATGTTCATCAATCTTATCCTTGATCCACAAGATGTTTGGATCTTTTTTTGGCAAGTTATTGCTTCTGAAATATGGGACGATTTTCTTTCCTGTGTACCAGAGCCCCTTGGAACTATTTGCTATTGTTGATGCTTGTGGATATTTTTCGTTACTTATGGAGCCTGATTTTGTTGTTTCCAATGTTCCTTAGCATGTGGACGACCTTCCCTTAGGTCCGCACTTCATCCTTTGTATTTTTTGGAGGGATCTCTTTGGTGGAGGCCAACCTTGTTGTTTTACACATTTCATCTTGTTCGTCGATATTTGTTTCATCTTGGGGTGACATGGATCATCCTTGATCATATAAATCAGTATAATTAAGCATTGAGAAATAAGTTTTCAGCACATAGAAGAAAGATCTTAAGATTAGGATTTCCAAAGTTGTCTCGCATTCTTGTTGGAGTTGAATGTTGCATAACACACATGTTTTGTACTCATGCCTATGACTCAGATCTGCAAGCTCGGATGTTGCCGACAGTTTGTAATCAATTTCTATGATATAATAAATGTGATTCTGAATTGCTTCCATCACATTGTGTTGATTGTGTTGAGTTTTATCTGCTACATGGTCTAAACTATTCTCCTTGAGGACCCTCCTAACCGTGATTGCACCAAAATCTGATAGCTGGATGAAAATTTGATCTAATTTGGGGAACCGATCAAGCATAGTAAGAACCTCGATCAACAGGTCGACAACTACCTCCTGCAGAAGAATTGAATTCCAATGGCCACTAAAAAAATTGAATTTCAGTCGTTGATTGAGAGATCTTGCATGCAGATAGACGTGCAAGATCTCACTACGCAAGCATTCAAAAGAGCCCAATGGAGTATAAATTCATTACTATCGGATAGGAGATTAAGTGATCATCAATGATGGAGAAAGGCGAGCTTATTACGTTTCACATTTCATTGAGACCGACATTTCGGCAAGACCCAAAAAGCAACCTATGGCATTGCAAAATTATCTTGGTAAAGCATCTTCATTTAATCATGCAATTGTGTGTCTAATCCATGTTGTTGATCCCATGCAAGTGGTCACCATATATCTCATTTAGAAGTTGAGATTGTGGGACCAATATCCTTGTTACGTGGCTCAACTACCTATGTGTTCATGCTTTTATCGGTCCAGGTGTATGTCATTATCCATTGTAGGTCCTACATGCCACATCATCAGTGATTTTACAGAGTTACCTTTGTCGCATATATTGAAGCAATCATGTAGCTCTTATAACCGTTGATCTAGGCAGAGTTGCATGGTGAATATGGAGCCTCCAAGTCATAAAGGAGCACGGGTAAAGGTTGGGCCCACCATTGAATATCGCGTTCTCATGCAAAAAATGAAGGTCAAAATAGGAAACAAAAGAGAAAGTGTTCTGGTTCAACACGACAAAGTGATAACACTCTTCCAGTCGGTAGCAGGTGAAAAGCAGTCAGTAGCGCCATGGAGAAGGAACCCTCCAACTGGTGTAGTTTAAGTGATTTGATCGCCTAACCAAGTCAACTCAAAAATTGAACTTAAAGCCTGAAAAGAGTAATAGGGCAAAAGAAACTCCTCTCTTTTTCTTCCAATATAATGTGCATAACACACAGGTTATGCGAAAAAAAATGAATTTCTTAGATTGGGTCTAGAGCTAAATTGACAGAAAAAGGGATCAATAGAGTCATACTCTCATTAAAGTAGGGGATAAATGTAGCATTGTAAATTGTCACTCATTCATTTTATTCTTATGCTTGTGCCCCTACTTTAGTGTGTCCTATCTTCATCACCTATCTAGGATCATTTTTTACCTACTCTCTAGTTCTGATGCCATGTGCACCCATTGATGGATTCCCTAGTGGGGTATCCCTCTCCCCGAGGCTTCATTTTAGTCCCTTTTGCAGAAGAACCATGGCACCCAACGTCATGGTCCCTCTCAATATGGTCCAAATTTAAATTAGGGTAGGCATCATATCCCTCCAGTGAGAATTCATCTTCATGGCTCGACATGACCATTGGAGGTTGGCATAATTGATAATTTACCTAGATACCCCTATATAAAGACATTTTATCAACCTATTTTCATCTATCAATTCTAATCCTTCATCTACATTCGACCTAAAACATTCTTGCATTTGGGAAACATTCATTATCAAGCATTTTCAGAGATCTTCAAGGTTGCATATTCTACATTCAATAATTGTGGAGAAAAATTACAGTATTCATATGCAAGCATGTGTGTGTGATTAAGTTTTTGTCATTTTCATGCCTTTTCATACAACATATGTGATTACATTCAAAGAACAAAGCATCATCATCAACAATTGCACATCTAAGGTATATCTTTCTAGTATTTTTTTTAGTATTTGCATTTATTCAATCAAGATTAATTCCTAAATCGGGGTTTGATCTAAGGAAAACCCCTTTTCATTGTGTGCAGGAACATGTATAGAGCTATGTTTGAGAGAAATGATAGTATTCACAAAGATGATCAGGTTCCCCTTTTGAGGATGAAAAGCTAGGAAGACCAAGTTTACCGCTACCATGGTCTTGACAGTTTAGGCCAAATTTCAGGGAGCAGTTTTGAATCATATTCCTTTGTCCAAATCCAGGTTTGTGGCGCTGTGCGGCAACTATAGTTCACTTTTTATGCCTCATTTCTTCAACAATTCTCTATCTTACCCTAATCTTTGATAATTCAAATCTTAGGGAAAGAAGAGATCCATTTAGGAGGCTTGAAATCTTATCAAAATATTGGTTTGTTGGGCTTAGATCTATCAAATTCCTATGTTTCCCTAATATGATGGTAATTAAGAAAACTTACTGATTTTTATGGTAAAACCCTAATTTTCACCATTACAATAAGAAATAAGTGATCTTGTTTTTATTTATAGGGGGATTTCCTAGAGAC
The DNA here is from genome assembly GCF_030272615.1 of Cryptomeria japonica. Classification (NCBI taxonomy): domain Eukaryota; kingdom Viridiplantae; phylum Streptophyta; class Pinopsida; order Cupressales; family Cupressaceae; genus Cryptomeria; species Cryptomeria japonica. Next base: position 571,467,628 of record NC_081409.1, on the reverse strand, counting down.
GTGATCACTCTAGGGGATGACCTCAACTCCCATGTTCTGACAGAGTATAAAGAGCAATGGGTGAATCGAAAGACACGCCTCTTAGAAGTGAGGTAGTTTCAATCTAGGCTAAGACTCTAAAAAAATTATACCTTAGAGAAGTGAAGGTGGAGAGTGGGTTACCCTCTCCTCCCAACTATTTGATAGTATTTTATTTCATCTATGGGTTAGGCATCGCAGGTTACTCATAGTTCAACTTGTGAAGACTAGTTGAGACATTTTGGCCATCATTTATTGTGGTGCTTGATGAGCCTATAAATTTTATTATTTATTCCATGATTTATGACACCTTATCCATCTTTATAATGTCAATCCAATACATTTCCAAAAATCACCTTGATTATATGAAGCATTAAGTATGATTAATGATTATTGATTTACATATATATGTTTATCTAGTTAATACTAAATTTTGATAATATATAGTAATGAGTAGTTATTATTAAATTTTGAGTATTTTTAGAAGGATTAACATGTCATTTTGGAAGGGTTAAATTGTTTATGCAGTTGGAAAGTAAAAGAAACAAGTTGACAATTTTTACCATGTGGCTATTGACTAGAAGTGTAGAAATAATTTTAAAAAACTCAATTTCACTACAACGAGCATCTCCTCATTTATTAATGAAATTATGATCTTCAAAATTATTTGGAAATTTGAAAAGGAGCAACTGACCCAACAATCATTTCAATAGATTCACAAAAATAAAGGAGCAACATTCACCAGAAGTTGACTAAGACAAAAGTGGCAAGATTGGAGGCATCAATTAAGGAATGATTTTTTTGAATTGGAATCTTATACCTCTTTCTAATCTCATGGATTGGGAGTAATTGAAGTCAAAGAATAATAGAGAAATTTGCGGAAACAATACATCATGACTCACAAATGACTATGACATGTTTTGTACACATTTTCAGTCATGACTGTATTTTGATGTTGTAAGAGTTTGAAGAGGATTAGAACACTCTCAACTCATTTTGGTTTGGTTTTCATTATAAGTTATGGGTAGAATAAATAATCTCTTCATTATCATAGGATAATGGACATGTTTTGTAATTTGTTTAAGGTCTGTAATTAATCTAGCTTTTTGGCCTCATGTATAAATCTAAGATCCCATTTGAGTTGAGAAGAGGAGAGTAACCAATTAATACTAAGTTTTGTTAGTAGTGTCTTTGTTCAATTATCAAGTTTGATATCAATCTATGTAATCACTTTGATTTGCAATAAGAATATGGTTTTGACAATGAATCTTGCATTTTGAAGATAGAATGCTAATAACTAAGATTGTAGCCACCCAAGGAGGACCTCTTGAGGTACTGTGACTCTATAGTAGTTTATATTTCTGTATAATATGCTTATGTATTAGTAATCAGTTGTTTAGAATTATTTGTGTTGCAACATAGTTAAAATTAGTAGTTTTACACAACCCACAACCACTATTGTGTTAGTTATTTAGTCAGCTTGCAACCACTATTGTGTAAGATTTATTTCTATCATTATTATCTTTTAAATCTATCTCATTTATTTTAGTTAATTTGTTATACACATCAATATAATAAGCTAGAAGTCTTCCTTAGTGCACATATAGTGTTGACATCATCCAAGAAGGAATGTCCTTGGTTGATAATTAAATGAACCTCTTTAGGACAATAGATTACTCCATATGTGATTAGTTGCTCAATCAAGTGTGTGCATTGAGTTGTCTACACCAACTTATTGTACTTACTGAAGATCATTCAGTGCCTTGTGCCTTCAAGGATTGATAATCCCACTTGAGGTAGGCTTATCCATGTGTCTTATGTGTTTGAATGTTTAGATCACCTTCCCCACTTGAAAACAAAAGGGGGCACATCATCTGAATTAAGTTGTGGGTTTTTGTATTTTGCATTTATTTCTTGTGTGTTTTCATATTTAATCAAAACCCCCCAAAAATCCATATAGCTTAAAATCCAAAACAATCTTTATAATAAAAAACCAAAAATAAATAATAAAAACCAAAAAACATTAAAATATCAAAAAATCAATTTTTTTTTTCTTGAACATCAACTATTTTCAAGCCATTTGATCTGACCCCATCCTAAATATTCCTAAATATCTATCCCCATGAAAAATCCTCAAAATCACAAAAACGTTTCCCATCTTCTTGTAAACATTCTCCACACATGAAACAAAAATACACAAATCTTGGAAAACAATTTGAATCTTACTTAAGAAAATTGATCCAATCAAACATCGCCGTGTTGCCTAAAATTTGTCGATATGAACTTAAAGTGAAACCCTTATGGTGGAATGGTAGTGACTTTTGTGAATACCATAGGACCAAAGGACATAAAACTTTTGATTTCTCAAGATTGGAAAATCTCATTCGGGGCCTTATTGATCAAGGTGACACTACTATTACAAAGCATCTTAATAATTCACCTAATGAGGATTTCGATAAATGTCAAGATACTTCTCCCAAGAATGATCAAAATCATCCACTTGTGTCTAGAAATGAAATTCCAAAATAATTACACAAATGACATGTCTACCTCATGTGATTATGATAATAGGATATCTAAAAAGAATTGGCCCAAAATTAGCATCCATCTCTCCCACCATTTCATCCCTTAAATCCTTACAACAAAAATCCATTCCATCTCCATCAAACAAAAAATCTAAATATGATACCTATCTAGTTTACCCCCAAGGGCTATCCATAATAGAAATCCAAGCTAATCTATTTCTTGATAAAAATCCCTCCTATGAGTCAAAAATTCTAGATCCAATGCCACCATATGCCCCATCCCTAATCAAACCCACTCCAGAGAGTCCCATTCAAAATTTATTCATATCAAGACAAAACACAAACTCCATCCAAGAATCCCACATACATGTTCCATGTCAATATAATAATCCAAGCTATGAAGAAACAAGTACTAAATTAAAATAAACCAAGATCAAAATTCGCAAAATCACCAATCCCATCAAATTTTTGACCAAGATCCCATCTCCCTAGACTTTCATGAGGATCCCATCATATCTTTTCATTCCATCCAAGATGTTCCCCTTCCATCTCAAGAGAAAATTATCCTTCCAAGTCCCATTCATAATGAACTTCCTAAGAAAGATTGTGATATTCCTTCCATCCCATTCAATGACTCCATTATCAAGAGAAAAACACCTTTTCCACTCAATCTAATAATACTTTTCCATGTCAACATCAAAGAATCCCTTCATCTCCATGTAATAATATTCCATATCCACCCCAAGATTCCAACATCCCTCTTAATTAACCTCATGATCCTAATCCTCCTCAAGACCCCAAAACTCTTATCCAATCTATTCATGAACCCCTTACTTATCAAATTGGGTCATTCAATTTCATCCAATCCAGTCTACTTCATGAGCTTATTGTTCCTTCTATACCATGTCTACCTCAAAATGGACTCGTATCTTGTTTCATAAGTAAAAAGAAACCTACTGCTAAAAGGATTTGTCAAAGCATCCACTATCAAGAAAAAGGGTTAAGAATCCATGAACAAGGTCTATTGGAATCCTTTCATATAAAAGAAAGTCTTAATTATCATGGACCTAACTACATAGCTTACTCTCAAGACATAAGTATCCCTACTAAATCCCGCATTCCTCCATCTAGACCCATATCCAAAAACTAAGGCCTTCATCCCTTCCATCATCTTAGGTCCTTATATCCTTCGATCTACTATGCATATAACCCCTAGATTACAATCCACTTACCTTGTTGTAAATCAAGGTCAGCAAAGACACATCCTTGAGAAATTTATAACCATCCATCTAAATGAACTCATCCAAAAATCCTCCATATAATTCCTATCCACCCATGAATTCAAGTGCTCTTGGAAGAAATTTGGATGCCAAACATAAAATCCATAAGTCCAAAAATCCACATACATCCAAAGATCAACATGTCACATGTGAGGCCCTACCCCGACTCATCCTAGCATTTCAGTGATTTTCATGTTGAGACTATTATGGATTCTTTATTTTTATGTATTATGGATTTAGAACTTATATGATTCCATGGTTTGGATAACATTGATATATATTGATGCTTCATTTCTATGTAATATAGATATAGAACTCTATATAATTCTAAAATAGGATAAATTTGAGATGATGTATGTCATTATTGGATTTGCAAGACTTTACTATGATGATAGAAATAGGATGCATGTCTTATGTATGGATCAAAATTATGAGGATTATGATAACTACTTATGTGGATTTATTTTGATACAAGATATATTGATTTTGTTTAATGTCAATTGTATGCAGAGTGTTTGACGTGTATTCTTATTCATGTGTTTAAATATTATATGAGGTTATTTGGAAGTAATAATATGTAATTGAGATGCACAGGAAAATTATCCATGTGACCATGGAAATATTATGGAGAACCAAGCCTAGACCTATGTATGTTCGTAAAGCCAGGGGTTGTCTATTTGGAGAGACAACACCCCGTATGTATCATATTTTATTTGTGAAAGTAAATGTTGCATGTGTGTTAAATTGAATTATTAATTTGTCTAAATCCAACAAGAGACAAATTTCATGTGTAATTTTGTAAAGTATTTTATTGTGTCACTTGACACGTGTTGATTTATGTCTTGATTTTTGAGTTGTCTCTTGGAGGGAGTTGTTTAAACCATATCTTTTTCAAACATTTGAATGTGGTTCTAAATTCTCCTTGGGTAGAGAGTCTTTGGAGTAGTCAACTCAGGTTTGACCCGAAAGTTAACTTCAGATGGGTTTATAAGGGGTCAAATGGACTCCTAGGGGTAGTTTAAAGGTGTTTCGTAAAGTCCATAAGGTATACCTATGGGTTAGGAGTATTTTTAGGCATGTGTATACTCCCATGTGACTGTTTAGTCACCTCAAAAAGTGAGTTTCCTAAGGTGAGCGAAAATTCAAAATTAGAAGGTGACATCTAGGTTAGATAACCTTCCTTTTTGATGTGAGATCCTTTTTCCACTTTCTCTTACTTTTTCCTTTTTCAGTTTTAGAAACCTATGGGAACTCTCACTGAGGTCTTTTTAGGCAAGAATGAGAGACTTTCTGGGTAATTGCTCACTCTCCATTTTTGGAGATTATGCAATTTTGAAAAGAATAGTTTTGGGGTAGAATTTTGGCTAAGTGTAGAAGGAAGGATTGTGGAATTGGGTTGCTCATCCTCAAACTAGTTCTAGCAAACCTTTGGGTAGATTAAAGGTTGGTTCATCTTCTCCTTTTGTTTCTTTTTACGTTGAATGTTTATGTTGGAAAGATTGTTTGTATGTAAAAAAAAATTTCTTGTATTTTCTTTGTGAAATTTATTATGCGACCTATCTTTTATTCTTTTATGCATTCTTGTGACTTGGGAGTAACCAAGGCCTTCTACTCTTGGGAGAATAGGATGGTCTTGTGGGTGGTAGGAGTTTGACAGCCCTCGAGTGAGAGGCTCTCATTATGAGAGTGAGCTCAAGGGGTGTATATGTGACCCTTGCTGCATGGCCTAGTTTATGCATTTGGGGGTCATAAGGGGAGAAAGTAGGGCATGAATGCCTTGGGGGACATAAGGATGTGGGGTTAATGAACTTATGAATATATATTTGTTTGCCATGAGGTGGCTTTGTGATCTACCATTCTTGCAGTCTCCTCAAGGTATTTGGTCCACTACCACCCGTGTAAAAACATCACATTTTGTGATGAAGTGTAGCCTTGGTTGGGAAAGTGTTTGTTGTATGTTTTTCCCTTGCTTGTTGTGTTTGCATGTGTGTAACTTGTCTAGGGCTTGGTTCTCCAAGCTCGGGGGTGACTTCTAGTAAGCCTAGGCTGGGAGGTGAGCTCTCCATGGTCAAAACCTTATGATTTAATTGCAGGTTGCTTGGAAAGAAAAGAAAAAGACAAGCTAGGAGTTGCTAGTTTTTGTACTTGATTTGCAGAAAAAGAATAAGAAAAGGGATGCTATATTTTTAGTTGCAGAGATGTGAATAAAAAGTTGCATGTTGTATTTACTTTAAAAAAAAAGAAAATGTATCTATTTTATTTAAAGTCCTCATTTAATAGAAATGAGAGACTAGTTGGGTATCTCACCCACTTGTAATGTTGACTATATTGTATTCTTAATATCTTCTAAAGAAATGCATTATTTTATTAAGTTATTATTGCAAAAAAAAGAAATGTGTATTTTTGGATTTAGTTCCTATAGTTCTGAAAATAATATTTGTTGTGTATGTGTTATTTTGAAAACCAATAAATTCATTTTATCCCCTTATGCATTTGAAATATTGAAAAAGAATGAAAGAGAAAAACATGCATGTTAGTAAGCTGGAAATAAAACATTTAGTCCTATTTATGGAAGTTCTAAATGCAAATATAGTTAATTAGCCATTTAGTATGAGCACTAATGTTGCATGCATTAGTTTAATTAATTCTGTTATTTTTTTTCCTCGATTTATTGCAGAAAGTAAATCCAAAAAAAATAAAATTTAACATGTCTATCTCTAAGATTTATTTCAATGATTTCTAGTCTAATATAGTTGCTGCTTAAATTTATTTAATTCTGTCATTTTACCTAATTGCAGAAAATAAATCTAAAGTCAAATAGTCTACCTCTAATTTTAGCTACATGGTATTTAAAAAAAAAAGAAATACATTGTTTTTTACTCTGAAAATTTTGATTAATCTGTTTAAAAGTTAAAAAATAATAATATATATTTGCATAGTAAAGTTAGCCCTAGATATCATATGCATCTAATATATATATATATAAAAGTTTAATTTTTTTTTTTTAAAGAAAATTATGCAAAATGGGGGAAGCCTCGGCCCCCCCGCACTATGGGCGGCGACCCCCAATGGCGGCCGCAGCCGCCACTATGGGCCGCAACCCACAACCGGGGAGGCTTCATCCCCCCCCTTGTGAGTGGCGCCCCACAGCGAAGGCGCAGCTGGGCTGCGACCCGCAGGCACGGTTGTGACCGTCCCTGTCGGGAACCTCCCCCCACAAACTCCCCTGTGTGTAACCACCACCCCACCGCCGATACCTGCAACCCAAACCCTCTGCCATGCCTTCGGCCCCTCCTCCCTGCAACAAAAAAATCATGAAACCCTAACCCGATTTGGGTTAGGGTATTTCAAAATTATAAAAGGAATAAAAGAAAATGTGAGGGTAATTCTTTTTATTTATAACATTAAAATTTTAGGGTTCATGGTTATTTTAATATTTAAGAACTTTAAACAAAAGATATGTATATATATATGTATACATATATATGTATATGTATATGTATATGTGTATATATATGTATATATACATATACATATACATATATATATACATATACATATACATATACATATACATATATATGTATATATACATACATATATGTATACTTTTATATATAGATATGTATAGTCAAATATATGAATGTATAAATCTGATTATAGTTTAATTATTTTATTTATACATTCATATTTTATATACGTTTATATAAACATTTAAATATGATGTTTTAAATTTTAATTCTTTTGAAGCTTTATATTTTAGAAAATTATAACAATTTCTTTTGTATGATTTTGGCCATAGGGGATTAACTTTAGTTCACCTAAATTTAGGCTAGTCGAAAATAAACTTTATAGGGCAAATTTTCTTATGGATTTATTTAGCCCTTTAGTCATATTTTAGACACATTATAATTATTGTTAAATTAATCCATGGGATTTAAAAATCTAAGTGCTAGAGTTAATTTAATTATTTCCCATAATGATTAAAAGATTAAATGAGATTGTTAATATTCTTGTCAATTTAATTAAAGATTTTTGCTTTATGAATTTATTTCATTATTAATTGTTGTGATAATAATAAATTCTTTTGGAGAGTTAATATTCCGCATTTAATTTAAATTATTTTCACTTACTTGAGTTAGTGGTTAGAGTTAACTCAAAACATAGTTAAGACAAAACTTGATAGTGCATTTCATATTAGCAGATTTTATGTTATTAGGTTGTTATTTAAAAAAAAAACAAATTTATCCTGTTCGTGCCCAAAAGTTTGGGCATGACATCACATTTTAAAGACATGTAAAAATAAATAAAAATTCGATACAAAAGAAAAAGAGAAAAAGAAAAATCCAAAAGGCCACAAAGTCCCATTAAGCCAAAATAAAAATAAAAAATCATGTATATTACCAAGTTGCTCATAGAAGAATTGCATCCTCAAGAAAAATCAAAATTGGCATCCAAGATTGCTAATCCAAAGGCTTACTTTACTCCTCCATCTAAACATCTCCCACCTTTTCAATCTTTTTTGGGTCCTTTTGTCACAAAATCTATAATCTTAGATACCACATCATATCCTTCATCCATTTTGTGTCCTTATGTCTTGAAAATCACATCCACTTCTACATCAAAATATCAAAATTCAAAATCCATATTCCTCCATCTCTCCATTGGCCTTTAATATGTGTGCCAATGTTGATCTTCCCAATATTTCCATCCACCCCTACACAAATATCTCAATGGTCCATCCATTATCCAACTCATATTTTCCATCCCTCTCATCCCATCCTTTGCATAAATCCTTACCTCATTCCATCTTGCCATCAATTTCATCTCCTTTTACAATCACCCTACAAATGTTTTTGATTATACCTTGATTTTCCATGGTCCATTGTAGGACATCTTTGAAGGGTATTTTTATGACATACATACCTAGCCCCATTAATGTCCTTGTCTTGAAAATATGGTTCCCCTCTCTTTTGTTTTAGTTTTATGTTTTTTCCTTTTTGCACCTCGGAGTCCCGAGATGCTATTTGCTTGGTTTTTGAAGTTCACCCTGGAACCTTGGAGTTTCGAGGTTGGCTTTTGTTTTTGTGTCACAAAACCTCATAACCAAGGAGTCCTGAGGTCTTGCCTTGTTCTGTTTGTGGAAGCCTTAGAATCCCAGAGTCTCAAAATTTTGAGTTCTTTGTGTTGTTTCCACCTCAGAACTTTGGAACCTTGGAGTCCTGAGGTGACTTTCTTTGCTTTTGCCCAAAAACCCCGAAGTCTCGAGGTGAGTTATTTGGTGTGCTTTCAATTTTCATGTTTTCCATCTTGGAAGTCCGGAACCTCGGACTCCCAAGGTCATGTTTAAGGCGACCATACAGATGAAGTATCGGGTGGGGGTATAAATAGGAGAAATGAACTTTTTGAGTTCATTTGTGCATTCAAGTTTTATAGCCTCCCAGTTGTGATCTCCCAACTTCATGCCTCCGTGTTGCTGAGTTCTTCGTGGGTTTTCTTCTACCAGGTTGGTGGATTTTCTCCCTCTTTGTGTTTTCTTGTTTAGATTTTCTAGTTTTTTAGCATAGATTTTTCTTTTTGGTTTTCCTTGTTTTGCGTGTTTTTTATCTTCCAGCATTCCCTAGGTTTTCAAACCTCGGAACCCCAAAGTTTTGGGCTCTATAGTTCTCTACACCTCAAAACCCTGGAACCCCAGAGTCCCAAGGTTGATCTTTTTTGGGTCACGCCTTCATCTCGGAACTTTGGATCCCCAGAGTTCCGAACCACCCTCTATGATAAATTAACCCCCAACTATGGAACCCCGGAACCCTAGAGTTCTGAAGTTTCTTGATCCTTTGCGACCATGTTGTTTCCAACTCAAAACCTTGGAGTTCCGGATCAGCTTTTGGGTCATCATTTAAACTACCTTGAGACCCCAAAGCCCTGAATGAGCCATGTTAACTAATCAACCTCGGAACCCCAAAGTTTCAGCCTTTATTGTTCTAAACTTTTTTCCACCTCAAAACCTCAGAATTCCAAACTCCAATTTTTTGTCTACCCCAGAACCCCAGAGTTCTGAGCCATATTATTTTAGCCTATTCTAACCTCAGAACCTTGGATCCCCAGAGTTTCGAAGTCATTTGTTCTAGAAGGAGTTACTCACCCTGAAACTTCAGAGTCCCAAAATGGATGATATTATTGATATTTTTTTTTATGCGATAAGCTAATTTATGGTTCTTTCTTGCAGATTAGAACAATCAGATGGACCCAACCTCCAACAAGAAAGGCAAAGAATTGGATAGACTCCTCAACCATGAAATACCACTATCAAGAGCAGGTTTATGCTTCCAAGCTGGATGATCAGATTAAATGGGTGACGGATATTGAAATCAGACACATTGAAATAGAGGACATCAGGACACAACTGGATAGGTCGAGGCTAGAGGACCCTTTAAGGAGAATCAAGAGATCAGGGCTAGTAATGGCTGCCATTTTTCCACAATCTATCCAAGCCCCTGAATTCATCATGACCGTTGCATAATTATATAACATAGATACTAGGAAGTGCACAGATGATCGAGGCAGAATTATAATAGATTTGTCAGCAGATATGCTAGGGTTTGTATTTGGCATTCCTTCAAGGGAGGAAAAGATGATTTTGACAACTAAGGAGGAATCCAGAGAGGTGTGGAATAATGATACCATCTCTTGTAAAAGACACATGAATGAAAATTGGCTCAAAGAGGAGAAAAAGACAGGATTGAAGGCCAACGACATTCTAAGGGCTGATTTCAAGGAGCCATAATGAGACCTAATCATTATGCTAAGAAAGGCCTTTGGCAAGATAGATTGCCGGCATTTCCATCCTTGGATGTTCCAATTCATGACAACTATTTTGATTGGGAAATGATACTTTTATTGGGCTCAAATATTATCAAAAAATATACATAAGCAATTGGTTAATGTGCATAAAATGAATAAATTCTTCTTCACCTCATATGTTATCTAGGTAGCTGAAAGAGTAGGCAAATTTCCAGGATTGCAAATAGAAGGCCAGCTCGAAGATGAAGAGGGACAAAAGAAGGTGTGGGAGTATTATACTCAACTCCCGCTGAGAAATACAAAGACACGTTTTAAGAGAATAAATGATGCCTTCCTCTTCCCCATTATAATAAAACTCACAGGTGATACAAGCTACAAAATAAGCTTGGAGGTCATGACAATAATCAGGGAATGGGCATGTTGGTTCATTCAGAACAAACATTCCAATACATTAGGGTTAGTGGATTCATTGGGAACCCCATGCTGCTCCCCAGATACTATAATGACATAATCATACACTTAGAGTATGTCAAGCAGATGCTTGAGCTACAATCTTTGTTATCTTCAAAGAACAATATAGGTGTTGAATTTTCTATTTCGATTGGTTATTTTTCTTGTTCCAAAATTCAAGTAGCAAAGTCAACAAAGCAAGAGCTACAAGATCTACATCTAAGGGAGTTTAATTATGCTCAGGAATGTTATGACCCATGTGGTAAACTAAAGAAAATAATGCCAAAAGCATATGGTGGCCATAAGCCAAGGTTGGAGGATTTTTGGGCTAACCTCCAAGATAGTTTTGAAGTTAGAGAGAAAAATTATTCTAGACTCTCAGTGCCATAGATAAGAAATTTTGAAATAGAAACTAATCTCCCTAAAGAATTGAGGGATGATGGCGAATTAATAGATCCAACATATAAAGAGAAGGAAATTGATAAGAAGCCTCTCTCTCCAATAAGATGGTCGAGACAAGAGGAGATAGACATAGATTTAGTAACCCAAAATATTATAGAGAGGACTAGATAGTGGTTGAATTTGAGGACCAGACCAAGCACCTCAAAAGGGGAGCAAAAGGAATCAACCTCCGGTGTTCCTCAGTCAAGGGATCATAAAGAGTATGTATGTAGGACAAGGTCTAGCTCTAGAAAGAATATGTCCATGGACCTAGAAGAAGCTTCCCAACCTGAACATAGTATTGAGGAACTCCTGAAGTAAGTCAAGGAGTAGATGAGAAAGGCTGAAATTTTGAAGAAGGCTACCGATTTTAGAATAAGAGAAGGGTTAAGAGTTGTGCCACTAGCATAAATGCATCCTTTTAGAGAAGCGATTGGGAAAACTCCAAGAGAAGGTACTCAAGAGGAAGATAAGCAAGGAAAAGTTGATGAAAGTACACAACCTCCTCCTGATACCAAGGTAACATCTCCACCTACTTCTACAGTACAACCCCCAATTTTGACAACCTCAACCACTACCATTCCCTGGACATCACCTGTGTCTACCCCAACTCATACTTTTTCTATGACATCAAAAACATTGCCTCCCTTAATTTATTCCTACAACCAAAAAAGTCAACATTCATAACATTGAGTCATATTTTGATGAGGAGGATGAGAAACTTGTGGTACAGTTGGTACAAAGAAGGACTAAAAAGAAGAAAGAAAAGAAGTTTACTAGGCTCAATAAATAGGCACTGATTGACTCCAAGAACATTGATAAACAAGGTTTACTAGCTGAGCAGCCACTTGGTGGAGAAAAGGAACAAAATGAGCCTGAGGATTCACAAGATGAGAGATTGGTCTTAACTTCGAAGGACCAAGAGGATTTGTTGAAAGATATAGCTATCGGAGGTAAAATAAAAGGAACATACATAGGGGATAAAGAGTTTGAGGAAGAAATAAGTGATAGGTTAGGGGAGTTGCATAATCAACAGTAGTTAAATATTGATATCACTCTCTAAACCAACCAAGCTCAGCCGAGTACTTCAACCCAAGATGTTCAGATCGCCAAATAGGAAGAAGAGTATAAAGATGAAGTAGAAGAGAAGTCAAAGGTACATATGGTAACTACAGACATCATACTGCATGAAGGTGAGAAGGATGATGACATGCTACAATGGTTAAGCTTTGCCTTCAAGAAGAAAAAGAAAGTGGTAATGCCTAAGGTAACACTACAACAAACAATCACTGAAGAGTTGAGGAAAATGAAGAAAATGAAGACCATACATCATTTTTCAAGAACTATTTTTGGTGAAGTGGTTGCCGATGTTGCGGTTCCAACACAAGTTGAAGGCCAGAGCTCCCCCAAATACCAAGTTTCATAGGTAAAATTGGGTAAACAAACCAAATGGGGAGAATTGGATACATTGGATCTTGCAACCAGCATAGTGAGAAGCAGGATAGAAAAGGAACACACTTCTCACTCCGAGGTGAAGGCACAATTGGAGTAGTACAAACAATTTTTGGTAGAGATGAGAAAGCCCCTAGATGTATGGATGGATGATAACCTGCCTTCAACCTCATCACTTCCAGAAGAATATTTCAAAGCACTTATGGAGGTAAGGAAGGTGGTAGCCACTACGAAAGCATGGGTGCAGGAAAATACCTCCAAAATTAGATTATTTTTGCAAAATACTATGGAGGCGTATAAAAGAGCTACACAGGTTGCGACAACTTTAGCTTCATGTTCTCAGCAATGGGAGTGGAACCGTAACATTTTTGGTAAGAAGTGTCAATTTTTGAATAAGGTTTTGAACCTCGGAACAGATATCATATTAGGCGAGGACCTGTTAGGAAGGGAAACCATTGACAATCTACAATCATATATATACATTTTGGAGTTGAATATTAAGATGCTTCAATAATATGGGAAAGATATAACAGATGCTCATTCTCCTCTCCTAGGTGTAGTGAATAAATATGAAAGGTTTGTAGGCCAACTGTTGGGTATTTTTGGGCTCGGTCTTAGTAGTGCAGGATACATAGAGGAAGGAAATGTACTTCATCAATAAGATGCATATGCGACACAATATCTTACAGCTCCAATTGAGTTTAACATTGAGTTAATGGACAGATATACATACTTAATAACTCAATATCAACAAGCTACATAAATAATAGAAAATTAGAAGATAGGAGTAAGAATGCAGAGGAGATTTTGAAGAACTACAAGTTCAGAATCAAGCATGTTGCAGATCCTCCTATGGAAGGGATTGAACGCATCATTAGAAATTATAAGAGAAGTAAAGATAAAAAGGAAATTGCTAATGATAGCATCATTTTTTTGGAATTTTGCATGACACAAGAGCTGGGACTTAATTGTTGCTTCAGTGTGTACATGGATTATGGAGTGGGTTTTGCATGATTATGAAATGTTGTCTCATGCAGCTTTGTTCTCATAATGATCTTCTAGTCATAGTTTTGTAATAGTTAACTGGAGTTCAAGGCAGAGACTTGCATATCAACTGCGACTCCTTGCTTTTTTAGGGCTTAATTTAGATAGGGTTATTTCCTAGAAAGTAGGACAAGAAACTCTATAAATTAGAGTTTTCAATTCATTTGTAAGGGTCCACAAATTGATGATTTGAGGCCCACTTAGAGATTTTAGATTATTTTATACAAATTGTTATGAATTAGAATATTTTTGTGATACATTTTTTGAAATTAATACAAGAAGCATCTTATAGATTGTCTGATCTATGCGTATGTGTTATTAATTTGTTCTTTGCAATCTATTAATGTCTATTGTTTGAAATCAGCAACTTGTTCTGGTCTTATGTTTTATTGCTTTATAAATCATATTGCGCACATAAGTGGTGTATGAGAATTACTGTGATAGGACGATATTGTGGTGATATTCTTTCCACGAATTTGTGAGGTTGCTAACTTTCTAGGTTTATTGGAGGTCCATTATTGAATGCTGGTTTAAATAATATTGATGATTTTTGGATTGCAGGGTACTAATTAAGTAGTTCATTAAGTTGTGATTGCATTAGTTTCATTTTTATTTTCTTGTTTCCTTGTTCTATCTTTTGCAATTTATTTTAAAAGAGTTTTTAATCATAAAATACAAAAAAAGTGAAGTTATTGGAAGTTATTCGGATTTGTTTAACTAGCAGGAACCTTAACAGGTACAACCACATCAACCATTGAGTTTCCCATCACCATCGAGACTCAACTATAGAGACCTTGGAGCAGTTGGTTTCTCAAAACTTAGTGCTTTTCAGGAGAGGTGGTGAGTGGTCACATAAACTACCTGACTGTTGGTGAATGTGTCAAAACACTCGTCAATAGGTACTATCCAAAAAATTAGATGCTTAAGTCCTTCCTCCATCTATTATCTTATATTCATTATTTTCTTTAAAAAAAAAAAAAAAAATGTTAAAAAAAAGTAAAGGAAAATAATTCGACTAATGGTGTAAACCACCTCATGGCACCTTGGGCAAGTAGCAAAAATCGTAACAAATGAGTGTCATGTGTAATCCATTATCCTCTTGCATTCTACACTTGGGAACAAGTTTCTTCCATATTGTATCCACCACATCCTTACTATCCATCATCCTCCATTATCACACATATTTCATTATCCCTCATTGACCCTATCTACATCCATATTCCCTTTTCCACATTTAACCTTGACAAGGTTAAGGATGTTTATAAGCATCATGCATCCTATCTAGTTCACCTTATCCACATCTTCAATGAGATGTATCCATTATCTTATTTACTTCTTACTTTCATCATCCATTTTCACCTTTGATCTTGCTTATCCTATATTTATCCTTTCTCCATCCTATCCAAAGCCATCCCTTGATGTTTGATCAAAACTAAGGACATAAATGAAAAACATGTTTTTATAAATCTCTTGACATGTTCATTCCTATGGACCACATTCCATTTAATGCACCATGCCTTCACCTCACATGGCCACATTTAATCCCTTAGCTTCGATACACATGTTATCCCATCACGCGATAGTCCTTGAAAACAAAATTAGCTCTAGTTTCATAATAAGCTACCTCCATCCTCCACTTATACAATTTCATCCCATTAGTTTATTCATATGTTCATAATGCTTTATACCTAACTGGACACTAGGGATAAATAAAGTCATCCTTCTTGAGAATAAGTCTTGATATATGTCTTATACTTCAATTAGTGATCTCAACAACTTTCAAAATTTTCAAAAATTAAAAATAATTTTTTATACCTCAATTAGTGATCTTGACAAATTTCATTATGCTTTATACCTTTCTTAGTATTTTTGAAATTGAAAATGCATCACAACACATGAAAAAGAGCCCCCAATAAATTCAAACTACTAATGTCATAGGGTGAGGAGAAACATGTACGGTGAATGGAGTACTAAGGCACTACCTCTTCAACTAGTTGACTTTGAGCTTTTTGTTTTTAGTACTAACCCCTTTGTGGTGTGTGCCTTTTGTCTTTGTTTATATTTTTTGTCTTTTTCTTGTTTTGTATATTGTTGCATGTGATTGCGTGAGTTAAGATCCTAAGGTTGGGAGTTTGGTTCCTCAAAATTAGTGATGTCTTATCTCTTTGTGATCTCGCTCCCAGTTGCTCCTCTCTCAGCTTTCTACTCTACTACAAGTATTTGTATAGGCTCATACTCTCATTAAAGTGTGGGCTAAATGTAGCATTATAAATTATAACCTATATAATTCACACCTCATATTTATGCTCCTACTTTAGTGTGTCTCATTTTCATTTCCCCTAGGATTGTTTTAGCCCCTTTTTTCTCTAAACCTAATGTCACCTATTAACACCACTGAGTGGGCTCCATCTCATGGCTGTGTCCCCTATATTTAAAGGCTTTTGTCTTGGTATTGGAGGACAAGGACATTGTGGCACCCCTATCCAAGACCAAGGAGCCCTAGTCCCCTTTAATTAGTACCCATTTTAAATATGGATTGACACTCTCCCTCCCCAATGGATTTTCTTCCTCGTGGCTCAATGTGACTATTGGAGGTTGGCCTAACTAGTAAGTTTACTTAGGGAACCCTATCTAAAGACATCCTATAAATTTATTTTAGATCGAATAATTGAAGACTCCATACCTAGCAATCATGCATTCAAGCATTCATCATCAAGAATTTCTTAGGCATTCAAAACAACATTCCATCCTTCAAGCTATTGGAACTCATTAAAATTGAGTCAATTTTAGAGGCCCATTTCAAAATTTTGCTCTGCATGTCAGAAAAGTACCTAAATGAGTTAGTTTGAAGGGCCTAGTTTGCGAGAGGGCAAAATGGAGCCAATTGATTTTCAAAGGGTAAGGCTCGAAAGAAATGTCCTACACCTTTCATTTGGCCTATGCAGTGATGTGCAACTTTTATAATTCAATTTGGATAAGTTTACCAGGTACCCATTTCGAGGGGTGAGCTGAAAGTGCATTTTAGGCACAAATGCAGATTTTATTGAGTAGCCTACTTTGAGTGTTTGTATCTTTTGCCCTATTGATCATCATGAAGAAATCAAAATTGGATTGGATTCTATGCATAAATTTTAGTTAGCCTACAAAATTTCAAGTCTTAACAAATCCATTTGTTCAGTTTACCAAGTCAAATCCGTTTGCAGTTTATGTGTTTTGGCTAATCCCTGTTTCGACAGCTAGTCGAAGCCCTATTTTGCACAAGTGTAAAAGTTGTCTCAGTAAGCGTCATCTTAGAATGCTTGTTCTGAGCTAATGTTGGTATAAATGATGAGCTACGTTTCAAATTTCAAGCCTCTGTCAATCCATTTGATCGATTTTCAAAAGGGTTCATTTAGCCATCATTTTCAGTCTTTTGTACTTTCAATGCTATATCAGTTAATGTAGCCATTTTTGTGAGCATTCCATTTGCATCCTATCAGTCTTGTGATCGAACTGAGATTTCCAAGTTTTAGTATGTACTTAAAGGTACGTGTGTTTCAAATTTGAGGGTCTACGGAGGTCATTTGATATTTTTGAGAAGGGCATCATGTGTTGCCAGAACATTGACTTCATCAGGTCCGCAGTGTCGACAAAGCCAGTTTGTCATTTTTGCCGATTAATATCTCTTTGCTCAGGACTCGTCTTGAGAAACCATTTGGTAGATTTCATGCTTGCATATCAGAGTACTCCAGAAAGGTGTTTTGAGCACTTTGAAAATTACATCTTCGTGATTAAATGCGAAAATGCGGTGTAATTGCTTGAAGGTTGCAAAATTCAGTCTGATGATCCGAAAGCAATGCTGATCATTTCCAAAGGTGTGTTTAAGGTATCTGAAGCATTTCGAAGGTCAGTTGCATGAAAATGAAAAAAAAATTAGTCGGACCCACTTTGGGGCCCGACCTGATTTGTTGCTTCATGACATTTTTTCAATCAAGGTTTAACAATATGGTTCAAATGAAGGAGATCATTGCCGTATAGATTTTTTATGGTCTATAAAGACATGAATGATGTGCATTGGATGCTCTCCATTGTCATGATTTCATTCCTATCTAGGGTTTTGAATCCTAGGTTTGTATTGTTTGTATTCCATTGATCATGTGTTATACCTCCACGAGCCAATTCACAGTCCCTAAGAGCCATTAAACAAAAGCTACAATATATAGAGATAGTGAAATCAAATTACAAAGTCATTTTCAAAATAACACACAGGCAAATCAAAAATGGAATGAGTTTTGAAAGTCTAATGATTGCTGAGAATGTATAGGAGTTGAAAGAGGCATGGAGAATGTTGTTGAAAAGCATTAAAAAACTACAGCAAATGCACATTGAAGGCGTTGAAAACCCCAAGTGTCTTCCCTCTGCGTGGTAAATAGCAACAGAAAAACTTTCAAACAAGTGCAAATTGCCATGCTCACGTGACATAGAAATAAGGAAGCAGCAATTAAATCCATCAAGTAAATGCAAAGTGACAAAGTTGTGCATGGCATAAAGGGGGCCATGGAAAATGTTTCAAAACAAAATGAACAGCAGCGTCCTCCTCCTCCTCATGTGCTCTCCCTCTATGTGGGTTACGCAGCAGCAAGCTTCCAAACAAATTGAAGCTAATGCCAATGCAACTGCAAGAGTGTTATCCCCTCCACGTAGTGTTTGAGAAGGCAAAGGCCACAAGGTTTTCAAAGAAAATATAAACTAGTCCAAGGCCCCCCATGTGATGCTCAGTCAGTAGCTATAGCAGCTCAAGAAACTCATAAGCAAATCTAACGTGCAACAGGTATGTGCGTGGTGAGTGGAGGTGTTGAAGAGGCATGTTGTTATGGGTCTGGACTGGCAAATGGGAGTAGAATGGTTTGAGACATGTCTGCTAGATTATGATCCATTCTCAATGGAAAATGCAAACTGTGGGTGTCCCCCCAAATCCAACGCAACAGTCCAATGGGGAAGATTGTTAAAACCTTCAGCAGGTGCATTGGTAGCATAAGGTTAGGTGTTGGAGTTTAAAGAGTGCAAAATATTAGCAAAGCAAGTGAATTCCAGTTAACCTCCTTCCTCACGTGGCATCCAAGAAGGAGACAAAATAATTACCAACAATCACAGAAAATGCTATGGTAAATGATGTTTTAAAAAAAAAAAAAAAAAAAACTTAAATCAAATATAAGGCGTGGTGTTTGGAGCGTGGCATGTGGGCATCCTTCAGCAGTCCTCCTTCCCTCAGATGTGGCAAGTGAGCAAGTAGACACCATTAAAACTCAGAGAGAACCTTCAAAACTTGTAGTCTCAGGAAAATCGCATTATCCCACATTCGCTAGGAAGTGGTAGTTTTTAATGTTTATAAGAAAAACCTTACCCATCTATAATGTCAAAGCCATCTGGGCTTTTGATGGACGGTGCTATTGGGTGCCCAAGGTGGGCCCATGCGTAGGCACAAATCCTAAGGCAACCAGAGGAGGTGACTGAGCGGCGACCAGGTGGACCCCACCACATGCATGCTTCCCGAGGCAAATAGGCAAATTTTGTAGAGAAGGGTCAGCTTAACCAATGATCAGGTTCGAGATGATCCGACGAAGTGCGTTGATTTGCAGGCTGAAGATGCACGTGAGTTAAGCCCTGTGAAATGGTGAAATGGTTTGGCAAAAATGCAGCAGTGGTAAAGACCAAGCAAGTTCGGGTTGATCCGATGGTTTGCGCGATTTCGGAGATTGAAGATGCACGAACATTAGAGGCCATGAAATGGCAAAAGGCAAAATGCAAAATGGTGAAGTCTAGGTGGTGATGATGTGGTAGGTATAGTTAGATGTCCAGCAGGTAGGTCCCGTCCCGGTGGCGAGGATGTGGCACAGAGGTGGTGCCTAGCTGGTGATGACATGGCACTGAGGTGGTGTACACGTGGTGGCCAAGTGGCAATGACAAAGCGGATGACATGGCGGTGATGAGGTGTCATCCTAGGTGGCATCCAGTCAACCCCATCGACAAATCAGAGGCTGCCACGTGGCAAAGCATCAGGGCCAAAAGGGAGGCAAAAATCAAAATTAAAATCAGTTTATTATATAGTGCAGACTATATCAAAAATTCAAAAGTTTAAATGATGTGCACACATAAATGATTAATTCGCCCAGGGCTGCAATTTTGGTCAAAATGGCAAGTACTATATATTGTCGGAAAGCTCTCAGAGTGAGGAATCTGATCAAGTAGTTAATTTTAACAGATATGGGATATTTTGAGAGTAGTTTCCACAGGAAAGAAGAGGGTAAAGAATTTCAGTTAGAGAAAATAGACACTTGGCAATTTTGATTGCAGATTTGATCTTTCCCTCCTCTTCTTATTCCCAATTCTTCCCATTTTGTAAGGGTTCCAGAAATTTGGAGGATGGCTCCAGTTTTCATGGCTTCCAATTTTGAGTATTCTTGAAGATTGTACAGGGCAGAGCTTTCCTTTCAATAATGGAGTTCAATTCTTTGCTATAGGTGTTCTTAGTTGCAGGTTCTTGTGTATGTAAGGCATGCACAAATTCATACAGAATTTGTCTCTGAAATGTAATCTCATTTTATTCAAATCTGACTCTTAAGGAGGATCAAGTTGGTCATGAGTAGCTATGTCTATGAGTGTAATGTTGGTTTGTGGGTAATCTTCAAGGAAGATTTTAAACTTTGTGAGCAAACATTAATAAAACAAGGTTTATGTTTCTGGATTTGATATTTTCTGTGGATGAGCTGAGTAATGTATTTATGCAAGGCATTAAATGCAGGAATACTTAAGAATTAAGATGGATCTATTGTAAGTTCTCATCTATAGTTTGATTTGTGACTCTGTTGCCCTTGGATAAGGCACTAATCTTGCAATTAAGGGGGTTCTCAAACCAATTTAAAATCCAATCATAATACCTTTATTTTATGTTATGTTTTGAAATGTTTCATCTATCTCATGCTCAAGCATGGTTGAGTTTTATGTGTAGATCTAGCCCATCTGCAATAAACTACTTGTTTTAGAGCCCTGGTGAGATCTATCTATTTATGTTGATGTTGTCATAGGTGTGTAATAGGTTTAATTTTAAGCATCAAAGGTATACCTGCCTAGGTTTTGCAGAGCCTGAAGAGTAGAAGGATTCATATCCTTGTCATGTTGTCCAAGCCCTGAGGTTCTTCGTAGATTGAATTGGCTACTTCATAGATCAATTGTAGGTGTTCTTGGGTTATCACTTTTGGTGAGCAACACAAGCATTATGGAGAAAATTTATATAAATCTTCATGCTAGAATGTGTGTTTGATTAGGTCATTTGCATTCATGTGTTTGTCATGTTATTGCATTCAACATGTGTGAGAATATCTAAAGAGCATTGTATCATTAATATTATCATCAACTTTTGTAGATCTGAGGTATATCTCCTAGCATTTACTTCAAAATTTACATTATGTTGGTATTATGGATGTGTTGCATTAGTTTTGTCATTGATGTCAACACTTATCCTTCTGGAGATCTACATTGTTGACTTGGCACTATGGTTATATTGGTTTACTATTGAACCGGCACATTGTATTCACTAGCAAGGTCAGTAACTTATGCACACTCATCGATATATGCTCATCGATGGGTTATATAGTTCACTGACACTGATGACTTGTTATCATCTGGAGATCACTTGATTATGTCAAAGACATGGTTTGAATACTTGGTTTTGGTGTTTTGTTTATTGGTCTAATCAGGCTGACATATTTGTTGTTACCGACAGATTGGTCTAGGTTATGGACTGCTATGCGTTATCTATTCCAAAATAGCATGACACATTATGGAGATGATTTATTGATTGGATATTGTTGTAAATATATTGAGCCAACATGTTGTATCACATCAAGACTTATTTGTAATTGATTTAATTGTAATATTCTTAGTAAGTCAACCTATAGATTTGGTCTTAGGTTTTTGTATAAATGTAAGATCTCATTTGTGATATGAAGTGTGGAATTATGGTATGGTCATGGTATGTGCGAATATTGAAGATCATATGAGAAGATCATAGAGAAAAGCAAGCAGACATCATTTGAAGGTTAAACGAAGGTTTGAAGGTGTTTATCAGAGCTTAACCGATATTAAATCCAGCATTGGAGATTCTATTTTGAGCAGTACATTATTCTAGGATTTAACCATCCTACTATAGTCATTGCGACTCCCTTTTGAGAAGTGTGCTCTAGGCGGTTGGCCTTTCTGCATGTACAGACCCCATTTGTATACACATACTATCTACAGTAGTATCATCTAATTGTGGGTAAGGTTTCCCACCATGGTTTTTCCCCTTATAGGGTTTCCACATCAAAAATATATGTGTTATGTGTTGTGGATGTTGTTTCTCTTTTGTTTCATGCATTAAGTTTCACCGGTATTGAAATTAACTGCTAATCTATTAACCGACATTAAGTTTGGTTTATCGGTATTAAGTACTATGTTGGATTAAGGTTTAATTGGATTGAAATTAATTGACAACTAATTCACCCCCCCTTGCTCTCATTTGTCCTTCCGGTTCCTTACAATTGGTATCAGAGCCAAGTCATCCTCTTGCAGGAGCCTAACAGCTTGAGGAGATCCTATGGCAACAAACATTTTTAGGAAGGACAGTCCTAAACTTGATGGAACTAACTATGGTATATGGAAGATCATAATGGGGACATGTTTGCATTGCATTGGAAGAGACATTTGGGAAGTTACAAAGAATGACTATGTTGGTCCTACTCAGAATCAACCTAATCCACCAACCTTGGGTAAAGATTAGGAGAATGATTGCAAAGCAAGAGAAGCACTTTTGAGCACATTATCAGATCAAAAAATCATGGTATTATCAAACCGATCTACTGCTAAAGCTATTTGGGATAAATTGGAGACATTAAATGAAGGAGATACCACTGTCAAAATTGCCAAACTGGAATTTTACTAGGTCAGATTAAATGAAGCATTTGGAACTACACCTTATTCAAAAATTCAACAAAACCATAGCAAATCATGGGAAAAGAAAAAAAACCATTTTAAATAGTGATAACAGTGGCTCTAACTGGGGATGGTTGATCGCAAGGTCAACACAAGAAAACTCAGAAAACTCTGGAGAAACAGACCAAAACACAGACCAAAACAAAAAAGCAGGAAAGAAACAAAATATGTATAAACAAAGGACCTACCGTGCATGGACATTTAAGAGAAATAATGCTTCAGGAATTGTCCATGCACTGGAAATTCCTATATTTCATCATCCATATTCTTCAAGAAATATGAATCCTTACCATTTAAATTACAAACCACAAAAGGGCCAATCCATAGTGATTCAAATTTCTTATGCTTTCCCTTATCCTGTCTTTTTGCATTCCACTGAAGAACCATGTCATCAATTCGAAACTTCCTTAGTGATGTCCTTTTATCAAAAAGATACTTTGACTGCAACTGGATCTTCTAATTTCTCTTATGGGCAGAAGCCCTAAGCTCTTTCATTTCTACAATTTGGATAATTTTGTTTTCTATTGGTTCAGATACCTCCATGTCCTCATTTTGCAAAAATCGATACACTAGAAGAAGGTTATTTATCGGCAATCTGGCTTGGGCACCATAAACTAATTCAAAAGGTGACATTCCAATTGATTTCTTAACTGTTATTCTATCTGCCCACAGAGCTAACTTCAACTTTTGATCCCAAGATCTTTTATTCTCTTCTAGGATTTTCTTGATGATATTCAATAGGCTTTTATTGCTAGATTCTGCTTGTCCATTCCCCTGAGGGTGATAGGGTGAAGAGTATGACATGAGTATACCGTGACTAGTACAAAAGCCTACAAATTCTTCTGATCTGAAACACATGGCATTATCCATCACCAATTTTGCAGGTGTCCCAAATCTAGTTACAATATTATCCATCAGGAAATCAATGACAATTTTACTAGTAGCTCTTCTTGTAGGGATGGCTTCTATCCATTTGGTGAAATAATCAGTGGCCACTATGATCCATCCATGACCTCTCCCTAACTTCTCAAGAAATTTCTCCAATAAAATCAATACCCCACTGAACAAAAGGAGCTTCTACGGAGACTGGATTTAGGGGTAAGGCTCCTTCATACTTGAGTTTGGATGAGAATCTTTGACATGGATCACATCTCCGAACATATGCATGGGTATCTTTAAATAAGGTGGGCCAATAATACCCAACCTGTATTATCTTACCAGCAGTAGTCTTAGTAGAATAGTGACCTCCACATACTCCATCATGCATTTTAGTCAACACCTGTTTAGCTTGAAACTCATCCAAACACATTAGTAACTCTCCATCTCTATTTCTCCAGAAAAGATCACCCTGAATGAGAAAATATCTTTGGGACTTGAGTTTCAGAGTTCTTTTTTGATTGTATGTCATTTCTTCTGGGAGTATATCACCTCTCAAAACTTGGATTATCCCTGTGTACCAGGGTTGCCTCTCAATACTAGTGACCAAAGCATCTCTAACCTCAACATTGTGTATTTCTACATTCATGAGATTTGACTCAGTCATGAGCTTAGCCAAACCTAAACCTCTCACCAATTTGGTGATCTTTATCTCCAAGTTGAACTCCTGAATTCTATTAATCCATCTGCATCTCTTCCCAGTAACCTCAGACTGAGACAAAATATCTTTAACTGCAGCATGTGGGACATAGGCAATGATGTTTGCATTCACTAGATATGGCCTAAAAGCCTTAACAACTTTAACTAGGGCATAAGCTTGTTTCTCCATAGTTTCATATTTTAGTTTTGTTGCCTGCAAAGATTTACTGTAGAAGGCTATGGGATGTTCATATCCTTCATTGTCTTTTTGTAGTAATACTGCAGCCACCATATGATATGAAGCAAAAGAAAACAGAGAAAAAGGTTTACTATAATCAGGGGATTTTAACACTGGTGCCTCCTGGATTGCCTTCTTAATCTCAGCAAAAGCTTTTGAAGCTTCTTGATCCCAATGAAACTTTGTGTCTTTCTTAAGCAATTTGACAATAGGCTTCACTATCTCTGCGAAGTTTGCAATGAATCTCCTGACAAAATTTACTTTATCTAAAAAGGATTGGATACCTTTCACATTTTTAGGTTCAGACACCCTATTGATTGCTTCAATTCTCTCAGGGTCTATTCTTACCCCCTCCTTAGAAACTATGTGTCCCAATAACTTTCCTTCAGTGACCCCAAAATGACATTTCTTGGGATTCAGTGACACACCAAACTCCAAGGCTTTATTGAACACCTTCTCTAGATGCCCACAATGATCATCAGCTTTCTTAGAGAAACAAGTTAAATCATCTTGATAAACCACCATGATGATGTTTATGAATTCTTTGAAAGCTACATCCATAGCTCTCTAAAATGTAGCTCCTACATTTTTTAATCCAAATGGCATTCTCACATATACATAGGTTCCCCATGGAGTAGTGAAAGTTGTTTTAAACTATTCAGACTCCTTTACCAACACTTGATTATATCTTGAGAAACCATCCATCATGGATAAAAGATCACATCCTGTCACTCTTTGTAACATGGCTTCCATATTTGGGGATGAGTAATTATCTTTTAAGGAAGCAACATTTAGATTCCTAAAATCTACACACAATCTGATGTCTCCATTCTTCTTCCTCACTGGGACCAAATTGGAGACCCATGAAGAATGCCTTATTGGTTTGATAATCCCCCCTTCTCTCAATTTGGTCAACTCTTGTTGCATTTTAGTTTCTAACAAGGGATTGATAGGCCTCTGTTTCTGCCTGAAAGGCTTAGCATCTGGAAGTAAAGGAACTTCATGCTAAAAAAGATCTTGTCTATATGCCTTTAGGTATTCATAAGACCAAGCAAAGACATGCTTATACCTTTTCAATAAATTAATAAGGTTAGTCCTGACATGAGGGGGTAATTTCTTTCCAATATATACCAACTTAGGGGATGATTCTGTCCCCAGGTTTACCTCCTCTAACTCTTCCAACTTGGTGGTAGATTGCTGATGTAAATGACTATCATTATAACTAAACATGCTCTCCAACTCTACCAGCCTTTTAGGTATTTCATTTGTTTCCAATTGGACAACATCATTTCCAAACACTGTCTCTCTATTGTCTACCACTTCCACCAATGCATTACAATCAATCTTTTGTCCATCATAATCATCAACACATTGGATAAACCTGAGAATGTCTTCATCATCAGCAAAAACTTGCCAATTGTACACATTATCAGGAATAGCAGGCCTAGATTTTATTTCCACAGTGGAAATACCGGTTAGCGTTGCATCATCATTTTTCAAAGCAACATTAGCTAGGAAATCTGCCATAATATTTTTTGCTTGCTCTATCCAATTAATAGAAAATGCATCAAAATGCTCAATAACATCCCAAACAGCATGCTTATACTGCTTCAATCTATCATTTTTGGATGCATATTTAGATCTCACTTGAGAAACAACCAATTCTGAATCCCCCATTACTTTCAATAGTTGGATTCCATGCCTTTTTGCAACCTCAAGTCCTAGTAACAGGACTTCATACTCTGCAGTATTATTTGTGCACTGGAATGCCAATAAAAATGAGTATTTAAAAGTTATACCTAACGGGGACACAAAAAGAACCCCTGCTCTAGATCCTTCTTTGGAGCAAGCTCCATCAAAATACATCTGCCACAACCCATACTGTTGTGCTTGTAGCTCGACTACAATTGGGTCAGTATTCTTCAATTGAGGTGAAATTGGTTGAAGTCTGAAATTATCTAAATCTACATCAATCATACAATTAAGCATACTAGGGTCTACATTTTCAATTACCCTAGGAGCTCGTGGCTCTCTGTATAATTTGACCTGATTACCACCAATAGGAATAGTAGCATAAGATAAGTCCAGTTGGACATTTCCCCCTACTGCTGCTGCCCACTACCTGGAAAGTAACATACCATAGTGGGGTTTAGTGTCAGTAACAATAACATCCATTTTGTAAGTAGCTTCAGGAAATGCTACTATTTTTACTTCTACATCTTTCATTGTGCCTATCACAGGTACTTCCCTGTTATCCATGGCATAGCATTTCCCATACACAGTGGTTACTGATAACCCTAATTCTTTCATAACACCATAGGGCATTACATTGGCAGCAGCCCTTGAATCTATCATGTAGTTTTTAATCAACTAGTTATTAACTAACAAAGTAACATAAAAGGGATGTACCTGAGAAGGATCCTGAGTGATAGTGGTTCCAACATAAACCTCTGGGGTTTGGAACTCTTGATCCTTTCCAACTTTAGCCAAACCAGTGGGTAATATTGTGTCACTATCAGATATACTAGAGAGTAAAGACAAAGCTGCATCCTAATGTTCTTTAATCTTTAGCAATTCTACTAATGGAACAGTGACTTTCATTTGAGTTAAAGATTGGGCCATATCAAATGTAGAATTATTGCATTTTTTAGTACTAACCCTAACCTTTTCTATTTTGAATTGACTTGCCTTTCTTACTGTCTCTGCTCCTTGTACATCACCGACATTTTTATCATCTTTGCCTTTATGTACATCTTTAACTTGTTCTCCTTTTTCTTGACCGACCTTAGGAACGGTAGTAGCTCTACTTGATGCCTCCCTTTTTGTAACTTCCTTTATAAACATAGAACCCAACTCACCTTGATCAGTGTCTCTCTTAGTGCTTCTCAGATTATAGTTATGTTTTGCTTTGGCGATTGCAGCCTTAGTGAGATTTCTAACTTCTTCCTCACTGGGCCTTCTAAGATGAACCTCTTCATCTTCAATTGTTACCACATTCAATGTGGGATGCCAACCTAAGGCTAACTGTCCTTGCACTAACTTCTCATTATCCAACACATCACTGTATTCACTTTGCACAGATTCCTCATCACTTTCTATGGTGGTTTCACACATATTAATGTCAGGCTCTGCTTCTGGTCTCATAGATTCTTCCAGAGCTTGAGCCACTGCACACTGATGAGGGGAATATGGTCCATCACAAGCAATACACCAAGGAGTATTTTCTATATTGTGAACAGTTTTCCCTTTCAAGGGATCCGGTGTGTCTTGACTTTGGGTAATTTTGGGCTTCTCCATTTGGGGTTTACCATCCTTCCAATTGGTATTATAGGGCATATCATGTAATCTAGGGGGTCTATCTTGCCATTTATAATGAGGTTTGATGCCCTCCTAAATGGCACAATATTAGCTTAAGATCAAAGAACACAAAATCACAAGATGTTAGAGTTAATCAATCAAAAACTGAAACAATGAAGGCATTCCAAAAGAGACACTAAAAGAAACATGCTAAATATATCTAATAAATAGAACAAATGATCATGAGACATCTCCAACTACCTCTTAGCATGGCCTTAGCTTCTTCTCCCTTGTTCCTCTCCTCTCCAAGTTCCAAAATAGTGTAGCTCTCAGCAGCTTTTTGCACTATGGATGCTTATGGAGGATTGAGATTGTAGTATAGCTCCTAAACATGAAATGAAAAGCTAATAGTAATGCTAAAATGATGTATTTTAACCAAAAAGACAAGATTTAGTTATGCTATGCTAAAATGCTCTCTAAAATGGCTATAGTCTAAATGCTTACAAGTTTTCAGGATCTGGAGTATGAAGGAATGGGCTCTATTTATAGGAAAAATGGAGCAATGGATGGCCAGGATTGAATGGTTTAATCAAGGGTCAAGCTTGAAAGTTGGGGATCCATGTGCACAATTGGCACCAATAAAATAATGACAAGTGTCAACATAGGATTGGGTTGAAAGAAGAGGTTGGAGGCATTAAAGGCCTGAGAAGACCTCATGGTTATCTAAAGGCTAAGGGTCAAGCCTAAATTAGGATTACCCACTGGATTAGGAGTTAATCCAAGGATAAACCTTTGTGCAAATGATTAAGAGATAATCATGGTCAAAGTATTAAATGCTTGATGAGACCTTTGTGGTTGGATAGAGGTTGAGTCAAACAAATGTTTTAACCATGTGGGAGGGTTGAATTAACCATTAATGGTTATTGGAGACTTTGGGGAATTAAGTGGTTGAAAGTTGGAAGCCTTTAATGGTTTTCAAAGACTTTGGGGTCTTTGAGAAGTGACTCCATTTTGCTTAGGAATGTGACAAAGTTTAGAAGATGGTTTTAGGCTAATTAGGAAGGGGTTAGAAGAATCTAGAAGGGGATTAGGTTTTGCAAGTGGATTTGGTGGGTGAGGGAAAATAGGATTTTATTAAAATAAAAATTCATTTATTTCAATAATGTGTGCAAGTTGCATTTGTAGGAAAATGCAAGTGGGGTGGGGATAATGATTTAAATAAATGTTTTATTTAATTTATTTAAAAGAGGAAAAGGGATTTTAATTAAATAAATTGATTTTATTTATTTAATTGATTGAAATTTGATTTAATGAATTAATTAAAATAAATTGAATAATTTATTTAATTAATAGAAGAATATTTGGGGATGAATTAATTAAATATTAATTTAATTAACTGGTGGCTAGTGGATTTTTAATCAAATAAATACGAAATATTCATTTAATTAAAATGGACAGATTTATGTGACTACAAGGTTTATCATTTTTGTTTACCTTAGCAGTCAAATCTTTCATAACAGTAACCAATTTCTCTATTTTATCATCCTCTTTAGCAACTTTATTAGGTTGATGTTTGGTTTCTTGCAATAACCTACCATCTGTCCTTCTTCCTAATTTTCCAGATGCTTTTTTGTTACTCTCTACATTTATGGCAATTCTAAAAGCATCTCTCAAATTATAGGGGTTTTTATCTCTTAAGATATAGGTCATCTTGGAATCAAATGCATTGTAATATGTATTAAGACACATGTTGTCATCTAGCCTCATCACCTGATACAATCTGTTCATAGCTTTCTGGAATCTGGCATTGAAATTAGTGACCATTTCATTTTCAGATTTTCTAATGTTGTTGAACTCATTTAGCATGAAACTCACATTAGTCTTGTCACCATACTGCTCTTGAAAGCAATTTTTAAAATCTTCCCATGAACCTATGCTATTTATTGGAAGACCTCTATACCAGTCTCTTGCATCATCAACTAGGGATTGAACAAACAGTTTCATAATAACATCTTCATCTACTATCTCATAATCATTTATTAAATCCCCGAAAGATTTCAGATGTTCCTCAGCACTAATTGCATTGTTCCCAACAAATTTATGGAGTCTGTCTCTTAGCTCAGTGGGAACAAGATTTGGATATCCTGGGATCCCATCAAAAAACAATTGTCGATATTGTTCCAAATTGATAGGCCTTCTTTGAAAAGAGGTAATAGCACTATTATTTCCCATGGTCATTCTAGCTTTTGGGATTGGAGATTGAGGTGCCAGGGTGTACTGTTTATTCACAGGTAGTTGGCTTACTGAGGCAATATTGGCCTATACTGCAGGTTGAGCATTAACCTGAGGAAATGAAATGTGTTGGGGATTAGGATTGCTAAGATCTTCTGATGGGAATGTAATAGGGGGAGCCTTTAAATAGTTAATCTTTCTTTTTACTTCTTGATTCGCTGCTTTTAACTCAGCCTTTTCCAGTTCCATTTGGAGATCTTCCTTTTCCTTCCTCATCCTTTCCATCTCTCTCTCATGTGCTAGAATCCTATGAGAGATCTCTTCTGCAGTTTTAGACTCTATTCCATCATCTACCCATTTCTGTTTTCCTTTATCTAAATTGGCTTTAGGAGGTTGGGAGTCATTTAATACTTCCCTAATTGGCAAGGCTACTGACTTACAAGCTTGTCTAGTTTTAGGGATTAGGATTTCCCTAATCACAGGGCCTTCCTCATCACTTTTTTCTTTTTCCTTAGCAAGCATTTCAAGATCAGCTATCTATCTAAGAAGCCTATCTCTTTCCATTAATTTGGCTTTAACTTCCTTCTCCTTATTTGCCTCCTTTTGGGCTCTTAAGGAGATTAAATGATTGACTCTTTTATTTAAATCTTCAATCTCTTGAGACACTTTATCCTCATTAGGGAAGTTTTCTTCAGAGTCTGATGCATTAACTTGATCTATGTCAATCAGACTAATGTTCCCATCAATTGTCCTAGGAACAGAGTGCCTAATTACATTAGAATTGGTTCTATCTTTTGCAGAAACACTAGCATGAGATAGATCTTGATTTAAAATAGGTGCATCATCATTATTTCCAAACAATCCCTAATGAAAACCTAAGATATCATGCTCTGAATCTCTGGAAGATGAATTAGACTTTGCATAAACAGGTCAGTAAAGCATCTTACCAGTAGTATTGTTTTTCTGCACCCAAGCAGCATTTGATGGCTCATGCAACACGGATCTCTTCTGGCCTCTCCATGACTATTCTGGCAGACCTTCTTGCAAAGTTTCATGAGGATGTTTCTTCATGAATGATCTTGTGTTTTTTTCTCCTTGCATCTTGCTTGTCTTCCTTTCAGAAAGATTTGTATCTCACAAGGACTGGTTCAAAGTAACAGAGTCGCCACCCACAAAACTATGGGAAAAATGAAAACAATCAATCTTATCCGCAAACACACAATAATTTTCTTTGCAAACCTCAACATAGATCTATGCTTATATCTTTATTGTAACTGTCCCCAGCAGAGTCGCCACTTTTGTTGTCTTCAAAATCTAATTCCCTTTAACATCCTTAAAATAATATGGTTTAAAGCTTGGTGCAGAAGAGACATCAAAGATAAGGAAATTCTCAAGACAACATATGACAAGGTTTGATTAAACCTTCTACACTTCGGGCTTACTCAGAGCCCAGGTGGGTATACCTTTGTGAATTAAATTCACGCTTTCAAATGTAAACCCACAATAAACTAGTCCAGAAAACCAGTGGGTCTATTCACCTTAAAATCAACTGAAAATAAAGAATGGAAATTGTACTTAAGTTCAGCATTTCAATCAACAAAGCATGCAATAAACAACTTCGATTAATACCAGTGCCTTATCCAAGGTCACAGAGTCATCTAAACTCAAATAAAACTCTTCAAACAAGACATATTTATGCTTCCCATTGGCTTGGCTTCTATTAATTCTTGTATATGCCTGACACCTACAAGAATTCAAGCATTCCAAACTAAGCTATAGTCATCAAAATTTAGAGTTCCTCCCAAAGAATTTACTGGTATGAGTGATCCCCGCCTCTTTAATTTCCCTCCTAAAGAGAAAAGCTAACGAACACTTATACTAAAATTGCTTTGCAATTCCATTCAAACAGAACAACCCTGGATTATTCAGAATGAAAACAGTAAACATATTTGTGAACAAAATTGAAGACAACACAGAGCTTTACTCAAAACCGATGGTCTGTATATTGATATTTAGTTCAAAAAATATTACAAGAAATTTTGATTCTCCATTAGACTTAGAAAAGCTTAAATAAATTTCTGCAGCATTTTCTTACAATTTTTTGCGATCTCTCATCCTCTAGTCCTAGTATCCATTTATAACAACATGGATGCACAAAGCTTCAGACTTCTCAAGGAGAGTTTGTTACAATCATTTCTTTCAGAGTAAAGAGGTTACAAACTTTTCGCAAAAGCAGTTACAAACTCTTTTCAGCCTCTACAGTTTCTTCAACAGTTTGTTCGGTTGCAACCTCTTCTATCTTTTCAGGGGTGCTCTCTAACTATTCTGAATCATGGGTGGCATATTTAATCGTCCACTCATTATACACTTCTTCTGTCGGCCATGAGAAATTAATCGCCTTATCTTTAGTCTTAGTCAACCTTTTCCAAGAATTTCTCATTTTGTTGACTTCTGAATTGAGAAAAGCATAATGTGACTTAATTTTCTCTATCTCTTGTATTGTCACTACAAAGAAAGAAGCATCATCAAGATCAATAATTCCTTTAATTCTTACTGATAATTTAGCTTCTATCTCCTTGAGCCACATTTGTTTGTCTTTTAACTGATCAGGGCTAGCAAAAACTCCTGGGAGCAACTCAAAAACTTGGTCACTGTATTCCTTCTTGCACAGATTAACCTTCCTATCCACATTATCCACCTCTGCTGCTAATTGTATTAAAATTTTAGCGACATCAGAAGTGGATTTAATGATGGGATTGGCCCTTGTCTCATCACAGGATACACACATAAATTCTAAATCTTGCTCCCTAGGCCTCCATCTGTCAAAAATAGGCATCAAAATAGCCTTGTCTCTCCTGAGCTCATTCCATATTTCCATAATTTTACCTACATTGTTGTAGAGAAATGAGGCATTTATTGTATCTGCAAAATTGGAAATTGTAGCCCTTACTCTCTCCTCATACTTCTTTGCATACAAGGCCTGAGCCTGTTTCAAATTTTCTAATTCTTGGGGAGTGATTTCAATCATTTGAGAGTTGGAGGGTGCTGGAGATGGTGGAAACTCAATGATAGGGCTAGTAGGTGGAGGTCTTGCAGGAGAAGAGGAGATCATCAATGTTGAAGACTCACCTTGATGGTATTGTCTAGTCAACTGGCTCTGCAGCTTGGCAATGATGCTATCCTTACCTCTTACCTCCTCTTTGGCACTGTTATAGGCCTTTAAAACTGTTTCCAACTTGATTTGGAGGGCCTCTTTCTCTTTGGCTTCCTTCTCTGCTACTGCAACACTGAATTTTGCAGTCTCTAACACAGTGCTAGCAACCTCCACTACCCTTGTACTCTACACTCTCTTCACCATCATTCCACCAAGGTAACTTGACCCTGGGGTGTCTTTGCTTTTCTTACTCTCATTTCTCTTGAGAGACCACATGACAAGTGCAAAATTGTCCTTATTGAAAGTAACCCCCTCCATAGGTTTAGTCTCTTTTCTTACTGCATCTAATACAAGGGCATCTGCAATATCCCATTCGGGTAATATAAGCACTCTAGCTTATGCTACCATATCTCTTCCCTACTCAAGGGTGATGGTTTTGAATTCTTCCATCATCTTTTGCTTTATTTCCTCTTCCACCAGGGCTGGATCTTTATTGGGCTACTCAGCCTTTCTTGTTTCACATCTAGCATTATATATATCTATGTGTTGTTTCCATATAAACTGCATAAATGCTTCTGATGTGACAAAATTGTTATCAGCTAGAAAGGCACTACTTGCCTGCTTTATTTCAGGATCCCACTCCTGGCCTTTAAGTTCAGTGGAGGTAATATCCATTCCAGTAGCAATGGGTTCTTCTGGCATCCCTTCCTCCACTTCATCATAGGTGTATGCAATTTCCCCTAGACTACCCAATTGTAGGAGTTGCTCAGCTGCTGCTTGCTCATTTCCTATATGGATAAGGGATTGGGATGGGGAATACAAAGGTGTATCTGATTGTATTTCTTTCCCCACCCTTTTCTTCTTTGGGCTCTCTTGGATGTCGATGACATCTTGTATCTTCATCTTTCTTTTAGAGGTAGAGGGCTCCCCTGTTGTAGGCACCAACACACTATAACCTGATTTCTTATGCAGTGTGTAATCACTAGGAGGGATTGGCTTGCTAGAAGCTGACCTACTGAGGATCATTCTAGCTTTCTCAGGGTTGCTCTTAATTATAGCTTCCCTTTTCTCCTTTAGTGTCTGCATGACATCTTCAAAGCAAACAATCAAAAACTTTATTTTCTCTTCTAGTGGGAAAAAGCTAGACAATGGGTCATAGCTAGCATCAAACTGATGCACAAAATCCAGGGCTTTCTTATAAGACACCCACTTTTCTTTTCTTAGCTCCTACTCATCTAGATCAAATTCATTTCTGATGAGGTCTTCAGGAAACTGGAATTGATGAGGCCTACCTCTACATGCTACCTTCTTCCTACACATACCATTGAAGAAGTCCTCTAAATCGACACACCTGGATACTGCAGTGGATAAATGATAAGGTTTGAGGAAGTCTTCAAAGCAATTCCAGCCTCCCTTTGTTATTACAATTGGTGGGCTATGGTAGCTATAGGGAAAATAGTCCCTTTACCCCTGCCTATCAACTCTGCCTCTTGCAAGCCACCAATTTGTCTGAGGATCTCCGCAATTCCTACTTTGAGAGGGACCTAGTAAGGTAACAAAAATGGGGTGCCCCTAAAACCAAAAACTCTAAAAAATGTGGAGACTGGATATAAATAAATGTCACCCCACTTATGAACAATTTTTATGTTCTCTGCGAATTCTTTTGGTCTCATGAATTCCAGAAGAACTTTGGGGATTCTTGGGTTCTCAGAGCAGAGGAGAGTCCTTATTTTTTATGCAAAATATTTATCAAACTTCAGAAAACTGGCATCCTCTCTATCCCATGACAACACAATACTCCATAATTGTACCGACATTTTTTCTCCTTCCTTCTCCTTAACCAGGTCCAGCCCACTGGCAAAATAATCACCACCTTTG
The DNA here is from genome assembly GCF_030272615.1 of Cryptomeria japonica. NCBI lineage: Eukaryota > Viridiplantae > Streptophyta > Pinopsida > Cupressales > Cupressaceae > Cryptomeria > Cryptomeria japonica. The sequence goes on along the minus strand of NC_081409.1, from coordinate 571,432,234 downwards.
AAGAGAAAAAGATGCATCAGGAGTGAGTACCATCTGAAAGGCCTATCAACCTTTCCATTCTTGATTCCTATCAACCCTCCATGAATAGCATCAACAATATAAGTGGCATAATCAAATGTGATTGCAAGAGAAGGATTCAAAATCTGAGTGATCATTAACAAGTAATGATTCGGCATATTTTCTTCAGCATCTTCTCCCAAAACTTGGTAAAGTGCCCAATACATTCCTTTAGCCCTCAGGGTGAACATACTTAATGAGAAGGGCTCTTGTGTGTTGGGTCCTACAACTGTTAACCCTCCTATTTTCACAAAAAATTCCTTAAGAGGCCCATTCCTGAGATGACTCCTCTGTGCACCGTAAATTTGGGCTAATGCTGTGAAGTTTATAGGTTCTAGAAAGTTTGTAAACTCATTAAGCCCAAATGTTGTCCTAAATTCTTCAACATTAATTTCAACAAGGGTTTTCCCATTTACATCCCAAATGCTCCTTGTGATTGGATCATAGTTGAGCGCAATTTGGGTTAACAAATCTATGTCCATAAATACTCCTGGGACAACTAATTTCCTGACATCTAGTTCCCAGATACAATTTTGTGGGGCAGGAGAATTTCTCATTCCGAATCCAACTTTAAACAACCCCAACCCAGACAATCCAACCTATGGGTCTCTCAACCAATTACCCTTATCATATAATCCTTCTCCTATCTTTAGACAGGGAGCCTTGGGCACTAACTCTTTTGCCTTTGATGCCTGATTAGTTGACAACGTCAACTATTCTAAAAAATCATCACAAACACTCCTCTCTAAATAGTTAACCTTACCAGAAAATTCTCTTTTAGGAGCCATTTTGAAAATGCAAGAAATAAATGCCACTCTTAAACAACTCTGCGAAGAATCAATTATCTAATTTAGAACACTACACAAGAATTGCTACACAAAAATACGAGAGAACCTATTCTTTGCTTGAAGGAATTTGCTCTGCAACTGAACCGACTTGCTCTGTATCTAAGGAAAATAACTCTATGTCTACTCTTCTGCAAAATCCTTTAAAAGATATCTTTACCCAGTTGTTAGGAAATCAAATATTTGTACTCAGGGCCTTAACTATAACATTGATTCCGCATGCTTCGGTCATCCCTTCAAAATTGAATTCATACAAGAATTCATATTTTTCACTCCAACGGGTCACAACATTCCTGCAAGTGTTTCATTCTACTCTTTCGCAACTTCGTGAAGCATAACTAGGGCAGCTTGGTCCTGCGAAATAACGCCAACCGTTCGATCAAAAGAAACTTGATCAAGCGTTAGGTTAACTGATGGCTTTAGCTTTACTTTGGGTCCCGCTTTTCTATTGGCTACATGATACCACGTGGCGCCCAACCATTGGCCTTGAAATTCCCTTCGCATTCCACTTGATACTGGCCACGTGTCTTTCTTTCATACCGCTAGTTTTACCTTGGCGGGCCCACACTTTCTTCTTAGACCACGTGTTATCATGACACGTGGATGGCTCACATTCACTCTCGCTATTTTGTAGGGTATAAAGGACAAGCATCTTACCCTTGCAAAATAGCGTGGGCCGTCGGATCATCTCTTAAACTGATCGGCTTTTAATCCTCTGAAAAGGCTCTTAGGAGGGGTGGGCCCGCTGACTCATCGTGAACACCTGGGGCCCAGTCACTTTCAAAGCTGACTTGTCACCTTCTTATTTGCCAAAAGGAAACCATGGGGCCCCACCTTTTTCATAACAGCTATATCCTCCAGGTTATCATCATGACACGTGGATGGCTTGCGTTCACTCTTGCTATTTCGTGGGGTATAAAGGAGGAGCATCTTACCCTTGCAAAATAGCATGGGCCATCGGATCATCTCTTAAGTTGGTCGGCTTTTAATCCTCTGAACAGGCTTTCAGGAGGGGTGGGCCCGCTGACTCATCGTGAACACCTAGCGCCCAGTCACTTTTGGAGCTGACTTGTCACCTTCTTATTTGCCAAAAGGAAACCATGTGGCCCCACCTTTTTCATAATAGCTATATCCTCCAGGTCATCATCATGACACATGGATGGCTTGCGTTCACTCTCGCTATTTCATGGGGTATAAAGGACAAGCATCTTACCCTTGCAAAATAGCACGGGCCGTCGGATCATCTCTTAAGCTGATCGACTTTTAATCCTCTGAACAGGCTCTTAGGAGGGGTGGGCCCGCTAACTCATCGTGAAAACCTGGAGCCCAGTCACTTTCGGAGCTGACTTGTCACCTTCTTATTTGCCAAAAGGAAACCACGGGGCCCCACCTTTCTTCTTAACAGCTATACTCACCAAGTCATCTCCACCTGCGACCTAACTCACCTCTGGGGTCCGCCTTTTAGCCTTTAATCCTGACTCGCTGACTATTGTGACTTGTGCCACGTGCCGCCAACTTACTCACTGTTAACCACCAGTTGGACCGTCTATGTGGCATGCCATGTGTTTTTTGCAACTTCTCTGGTTTTAAACTACGCGCAACTTCTCCTAACGAAATAACGCGAGCCATGGATCCATCCACGAGATGCGCACTAGTTACTGGGCCCGACAACTTTAGAAGAAAAACATATAAGGCATAAATTTTTTGATTAATTAACATAACCGCCTAGGCAAACAACAAGGGGGGACACATCCTACGACCCCATGACCCATTACTTAAGTGAATAAAGTAACAAAAGATTAGAAACCAGAGGTTTTAGAACGAAACACAAGAGGATTTAAAATCAAAAACCCTTACACCCTTGAGGTCTAGAACAAATTTGAAGCATTTGGAACTACACCTTATTCAGAAATTCAACAAAACCAAAGCCAATCATGGGAAAAGAAAAAAAACCATTTTAAACAGTGATAACATCAGGTATGAAAATTTGAAAATGGAAGAAGATGAAAGAATTTCTACTTTTATGGAAAAAGTTAATGAAATTGTTTTAGCAATACAATATTGTGGGGGATCCTTAAGTGAAAATGAAATTGTTTCTAAAGTTTTAAGAGATTTGCCACTGGCTTGCAAAATGAAAGTAACTACTATTAATGAGTTGAGAACAATGTCTAATACATCAGTATCTAGAGATACCTTGGTTGGAAAACTTTCAGCATTTGAGCTTGAGGAATTTGGTCCTGTTGCTACAATTAAGACAGATTTAGCATCAAAGCATCATCATCTATAGCATCATCAAAATCATCTGACAAATTTGATTGGAAATCACTTTATGCAAAAAAACTTGAAGATATCAAGAGGGAAAATGAAGAACTAGAAAAACTTGAAGCACTATTTGCAAGAAAGATGCCTAAAGGTCTAGTTGGAAGTATGTATGAAGGTAAAGCATCATTTAAATGTTTAAATTGCAATAAAGTTGGTCATATAGCATATAGATGTCCTGATAGACATGCAAGATTGAGAGAGGAAGCTAAAAGAACATATAAGCCTAACCCTGAATATTAGAGATACAAATTTAAGAAAAATAGAGATAAATCATGTTACTATGTTGATGGAGTTACAAATGATTCTAATGAACTGACGGACAATGGATGGGCATTTGTTGCAATCAAATAATATCAATCAGCACCTACTATCCCACTGGTAGAGCAGGCCCTGGTAGCTAAAATTGAAGAAAAAAATGAATGGATCATTGATAGTGGATGTTCACATCATATGACTGGTGATAAAAGTAAATTCTTATCTTTTCAAGAACATAATGGAGGTCTAGTAAGATTTGGTGATGATAAAGCTTGTTGATCAAAGGAAAAGGCACTATATCTTTGGATGGTAAGCACAATACTGACAATGTTTATTATGTTGAAGGTTTGAAGCATAATCTTTTGAGTGTTGGTCAATTACTTGAAAAGGGATTGCGGTTACAATTCAAAAATGGAAAATGCAAAATCATGAACAGAACTGGATTGGAGATTGCAACCAATAATCAGACTAAACATAATATCTTTCATTTGAATAACAATGATAAGACATGTTTGGTTGCACATATTGATGAAAGTTGGTTATGGCATAAGAGACTTTGTCATGTGAATTTTGATTGCATTGTAAAGATCAGTTTAACTAAGGCAGTAAGGGATTTACCTAAGATTGTGAAACCTCATAATCCGGTATGTAAGGAATGTCAAATGGGAAAGCAAGTTAGAACAACCTTTAAGAGTATTTCTGAGAAATCCAATAATATTCTTGATTTGATTCATACTAACTTGTGTGGTCTAGAAAGAACAAGAAGTCTACAGGTAGATAGATATTTTATACTAATTATTGATGATTATTTTAGAATGTGTTGGGTCACTTTTCTCAGGGAGAAATCAAAAGATTTTAGAAAATTCAAGTTATACAAGGCAACGGTAGAGAATGAAACCAATAAAAAAATCAAATGTCTAAGATCTAGTCAAGGAGGATAATTTACATCTAAGGAATTTAATACATTCTGTGAAGTGAATGGAATCAAAAGACAACTATCAGCACCCCAGACACCTCAACAGAATGGAATTGTGGAAATGAAGAACAAAACTATTCTGGAAGCAGATAGAAGCATGATATTGGAAGAAAATCTACCTCATGTGTATTGGAGAGAAGCAGTGAATACAATGATTTACACTTTCAACAGAGTTCACATCAAAGGTGAAACCGATAAGACCCCTTATAAACTATGGTTTGGTAATACTCCTACTCTTAAATACTTCAGAATATTTGGAAGCAAATGATATATTAGGAGAGATGAGTATGTTGGTAAATTTGATCCTAGAAGTGATGAAGGAGTATTTCTTGGTTATTCATCTAAGAGAAAGGCATATAGATGTTTTAATAAAAGATTGCAGAAGATCATTGAAAGTGCTAATGTGAAGATAGATGAACACTTTAGAGGAAATTCAAGGTTTGTAGATTCTGAACCGACAGTTGAGATGATCATAAATGAACCAATACATATTGCACCAATACATCATGTGGATACAGTCACACCAGCATCATTAGAGAATTCCACAGTGACTAAAGAACGGCAACATGTGAATAAACCCAGGTATGTAAGACTGAATCACTTAGAAAATCAGATAATTGGGAATAAGTATCAAGGTGTTATGACAAGAGGAAGACTGGAAAATGAAGAGGTATGCTTAATTTCTCAAATTGAACCAACATCTATTATTGAATCATGTCAAGATGAACATTGGATAAAAGCAATGGAAGATGAATTAGAACAAATTGAAAAGAATAATACATGGACATTAGTTCCCCAACCTAAAGACAAAAATGTAATTGGAACTAAATGGGTATTTAGAAATAAACTTAATGAAGGTAAGGTAATCAGGAACAAATCAAGATTAGTTTATAAAGGATATTCACAAAAAGAGGGAATTGAGTATAATGAAAGCTTTGCACCGGTAGCTAGAATTGAGGCAATTAGATTATTTCTTGCATTTGCAGCTCATAAGAAATATAAAGTATATCAAATGGATGTAAAGTGTGCATTTCTGAATGGTGATCTTGAAGAGGAAGTTTACATTGAACAACCTAATGGATTTTCATTGAAAAATGTTAAAGATATGGTTTGTAGATTAAGGAAATCTTTGTATGGATTGAAGTAAGCTCCTAGGGCTTGGTATGCTAGATTGGACAAATATCTTTTATAGCTTGGTTACACTAAAGGTAATGCTGATAGCAACTTATATTACAAAGTGACTAATGATGACATCTTGGTTATTGAAGTTTTTGTTGATGATATCATTTTTGGAGGTGAAGATGGTTTATGTAAGGACTTTGCTAACAAGATGCAGGAAGAATTTGAAGTGTCTATGATTGGGGAGATAAAATTCTTTTTAGGATTGCACATTTTGTTGAGACATGGACCAGCGAGGACTCGAACCTAGGACCTTCCATACACTGCTGGAGTGCTCTACCACTGAGCTACTGGCCCCTCTTGGACCAGTCCATCGTCGGTCTGGGTGTGGCTTATTTCCAACACCAACACCCCCCCTTAAGCCACACCTCTCGTGTGCTTGGGGCTCCTAGCCTGGACCTAACTTTGATACCATGTTGAGACATGGACTAGCTAGGACTCAAACCCAGGACCTTCCATACGCTGCTGGAGTGCTCTACCACTGAGCTACTAGCCCCTCTTAGACCAGTCCATCGTTGGTCCGGGTGTGGCTTATTTCCAACACCAACACATTTCACAAATTGATAAAGATATATTCATATGTCAAACAAAATACTTGAAGAAACTACTGAAGAAATTTGGTATGGAAAACTCTAAATTGGTAAGTACTCCTATGACTATAACTGATAAATTGACATTGAAGGATGATTTAGCTCCTGTTAATCTGACAAGATACAAATCTATTATTGGAGGTTTACTGTATTTGACACAAACTAGACCTGATATAATGAATGCAATATGTATTGTTTTAAGATTTCAGATTAATCCTAAAGAAAACCATGAATCGACAGTAAAAAGGATTTTCCGGTATCTACAAGGCACAACAAATCTTGGTTTATGGTATCCTAAAGATGAAAATTTTGACTTATGTGCATACACTGATACAAATTAGGTAGGAGATGTAGATGATAGAAAGAGTACCACTGGCGGTGTATTCTTTCTTGGTAGCAGATTGATTTCATGGATAAGCAAGAAGCAGAGTTGTACATCATTATCAACAGCAGAATCAAAATATTTTGCAGCAACAACTAATTGTACTCGGGTATTATGGATTAAGAAAATGTTGAAGGACATAAAGGTAAAATGAAAAGAACAATAATCATTTGTTGTGATAATTTAGCAGCAATTGATATATCAAAGAATCTGGTATTTCACTCTAAGACTAAGCATGTTTCTATCAAATATAATTTTCTGAAAGAGAATGTTGAAGCAAAAGAAGTAAGATTGGTTTATGTGAATACTAAAGAGCAGATTGTAGATATCCTTACAAAGACTTTGCCTAAGGAAACCTTTGAATATCTCAGAGAGCAGCTTGGGGTAATAACCTCACCGATAAAGACTTAGATGATTGAAGATTGGCATCAAACCGATAGAAAGTAACAGAGAAATCTATTTCCAGCTTTGATGGAGGAGAGCTACTTCTTAGGGGGAGTAGTTGGTTGTATGTTCTGATATTTCTTCTTAACTGCTTTGTCATTTTATGCCAAAGGGGGAGAGAGATCTATGGAAAAACATCATTCTTTGGGGGAGAGATATATACTCTTTGTATTTTGATTTTGATTTCTGGTATTGATCTATTCTGGAGATTATTGGTTTTTGGTTTTTGGCATTCTGTTTTTGGCACTTAGATGTTTTTCCATCTAGTGTTGTCATCGATGCCAAAGGGGGAGATTGTTGGTATTATGGATGTGTTGCATTAGTTTTGTTATTGATTTCAACATTTATCCTTCTTGAGATATACATTGTTGAGTTGGCACTATGGTTATATTGGTTTACTATTGAACCGACACATTGTGTTCACCGACAAGGTTAGTGACTTATGCATAGTCACTAGTATATACTCACCGATAGGTTATATAGTTCATCAGCACTGATGATGACTTGTTATCATCTAGAGATCACTTGATTATGCCAAATACATGGTTTCGATACTTGGTTTTGGTGTTTTGGTGTTTTGTTTATTGGTCTAATCGGTTTGACATATTTGTTGTTATCGGCAAATTGCTCTAGGTTATGGACTGACATGCGTTATCTATTCCAGATCAGCACAACACATTATGGAGATGATTTATTGATTGGATGTTGTTGTAAATATATTGAGTTGACATGTTGTATCATATCAAGACTTATTTGTAATTGATTTAATTGTAATATTTTTAGTGAGCCAACCTACACATTTGGTCTTAGATTTTTGTATAAATGTAAGATCTCATTTGTGAGATGAAGTGTGGAATTATGGTATGGTCATGGTATGTGTGAATATTGAAGATCGTAGAGAGAATCAAGCAGACATCATTTTAAGGTTAAAGGAAGGTTCGAAGGTGTTTATTAGAGCTTAACTGGTACTGAATCCAGCATTGGAGATTCTATTTTGAGCAGTACATTATTCTAGTATTTAACCATCCTACTGTAGTCATTGTGACTCCCTTTTGAGTAGTGTGCTCTAGGCAGTTGGCCTTTCTGCATGCGCAGACCCCATTTGTATACACATACTATCTGTAGTAGTATCATCTAATTATGGGTAAGGTTTCCCACCGTGGTTTTTCCCCTTATAGGGTTTCCATGTCAAAAATATCTATGTTATGTGTTGTGGATGTTGTTTCTCTTTCTGTTTCATGCATTAAGTTTCACCGGTATTGATATTAACTGCTAATCTATTAACCGGCATTAAGTTTGGTTTATCGGTATTAAGTATTATGTTGGATTAAGGTTTAATTGGATTGAAATTCATTGACAACTGATTCACCCCCCCCCCTTCTCAATTGTCCTTCAGGTTCCTAACACATTATTCATTTCAGTATTAATTCCTAAATTGAGGTTTGAACTAAGGAAAACCCATATCCATAACCTTCTTTCTTTCTTTCTATGTGCATGAAATTGACTCAGGAGTTGTAATCAAAGATTTAGAGAAAGTTGATGGTGATGCACAGGTTCAAATTTTGACTGAGCGAAAAGTGGAGGACCAAGGTGACCTAGCTACCCGGTCTTAGAAATTATGCCTGAGTTTTTTACAACAAATCCAATGCATCTCTCTAATCTTGAACAATTTCTACTTGTTTGCATCAAAATTAAAGGACCATTGTGATCTAGCTACCTGATCTCAAAAAATGAACCTGATTTTTTAGGAGCAGGTTCTGAATCTCTTCTTTTGCTTAGATCCTTGTTTATGGCTCTATCTAATACCTATAGTAGTCTTTTTTTTTTCTATTTCATCTTAATTATCCATTACTTCATCCTAAATCATACAATTCAAATCCAATTTAAACTAAAAGAGGGTGGCAAACTAAAACTAGTGAATCTAATGAAAATTTCAGCCTTTTTCCCTATTGGATTGTGGCTAGATCTACTGGATTCACCCCTCTTTCAATATATTGTCTCCTTATGTGAGATTAGTGGTTTTATCATCTTAATTGGTGAAAACCTAATTCAGATGTAGACAAGTAGGATTTGTTTTGTATTAGGGAAATGCATTGGATTTTCTATCAGAAACTCAAGCAAAATTTCCAAGACTAGGTAGCTAGGGTGTGTTTGTCCACCACTTTTTGCTTTGTCAAAATATGAACCTATGTGTCATCTTCAACTTTGTCAAAATATCTGGTTGCAACTCCTGATTCAATTCCATGAACACATAAAAAGAGAAATAATGTTATGGATAGGGGTTTGTCTTAGGTCAAACCTCAGTTTAAGAATTGACCTTGAATTGAATAATGAAAATATTAAAGTAAATGCTAGGAGATATACCTCAGATCTGCAATGGTTGATGAGAATATTGATGGTGAAATGCTCCTTAGATAATAACATGAAAAACACATAAACAAAAAAGATCTAATCAAGCACACATGCTTGCATGAAGATTGATACAACTTTGCTCCATAATGATTGAAGGATAAAATGTTATCTTTAATGCCTGAGAAATGCTTGATGATGAATTCTTGAATGTGCAAGTGCTAGGTATGGAGGCTTAAAGTCTTAGATCTCAAATAAATTGATAAGATGTCTTTATATAAGCTTCCCTAGGTAAATTTACTAAATAGGCTGACCTTCGACAATCACATTGAGCCATGGGGACCAAAATCCATCGAGGAGGGAGATGATGAATACTAAGAGGGGGGGGTGAATTAGTATACTGAAAAACACAGCACTTAAACAATTAAACAGTCTGAAGATAAACCGGTAAAATAGTTTAACAGATAGACCGGTTATCACACATGCAAACCAAAATGCAAATAAAGCATTCACCCACAAAAGCAATACAACCATAACACAAGATATTTGATGTGGAAACCCAAATGGGAAAAACCATAGTGAGATGGAACTCACAAGTCACTATCTACAAAATAGAAACAGACTGGTTAAGGTCAGATAAGTTAAGGTCTTACAATGTTCTTCACCAGAATAGATCCTATTAGGAATCTCAATCTCTGTTAGGAGATAAGTCCGATCAAGGACTACCTTGCTAGAGGATTTTAGATTCATAGAGGTGAACCACCTTGTTAGAAGGATTTTACAAAAGGCTTTTGGGCCTACCCGGTTAAGGGCTACAGACTTGTCAAAGATGTGAGTAATCAACAAGTGTTTGATCTATCTAATAGCACAGACTGCTCAGTTAGATCCTTGATAGCTCATTCTTAATGCACTCCTACATTACTTCAGTCTTCTACACATTCATATTCTTTCCAACTCCTCAACCACCTTAAACCCTAGCAACAACATAAACCCTTTCGACAACAACCTAAAACCCTAGACATGATGTCCTTTTAAAGGAATATGATTACATGTTGGTTCAATAGGATTACATTACAATTTCCTAGGTTCAATGAATCTAGACATACTTAGTAACACGACACAAAAAGCACCACCAGTGTGTCAGCACCGTCAAACAATCGATGGATTGGTAACTCATCACAAAATGCCAGTTGGTAACTCATCACAGAGTATTACCGGTTCATACAAAATACCGATTGCCGGTTTATCAAAAAATGAAGACTGGTAAGAATGTGTTATGCCACTTTTCTCCCTTGTACCGCTTGAGATCTATGAACCGCTTGGGGTCGACATGCCACTTCAGACCAGGAAACACATTCTACAAAACATCAATAGTCTAAAAGACTATAGTACAACATACCGGTTGGAACAAATATCGGTTGTGCTTTACCATATACATATAAAGAGGATCTTAATGCAAGTGTGTGTCCATCAATGACAATCACAACATGAACATCAAAAATACCAATAGGAGAGTGTCAATCCATATTTAAAATGGGTTCTGATTAAGGGGGACTAGGGTGCCATGGCACCCTGGTATTGGATAGGGGCACTACAATGACATTGTCCACTAAAACCATGATAAAAAAAACCTCTAAACACATGGGGCATTGCTATGGGATGGGACCCACTTAGGGGTGTCACTAGGTGACATTAGGTTTAGATAAAAAAGGGACATGTTGGTTCCCAAATGGGTCTACACTATAAGAGATAGAAACCAAGTTGATTCTTCAAATATATATGGAAAAGCCAACTCCAACTATTAAAATCCTCAAGAACTTGGACCAACTGACAAAGATTCTACAAATCCTTCTACACTTTGGGCTCTACAAAACCCAAGAGGACGATCCCTTAGTGAATTTTATGATCTCTGCATCATACTCAGAGATTCACTAAAACAAAGTAGATGATCCCATATGAAAGCTCAACAACAGGGAGAATGGTCAAGGATGGAAAATCCTTCAGTGATCCTCAACATAATTGGAGCATGAGATGGGTAGAACACACAATAACAAACATAAATTGAAAGGTATTCTAATAATCAACAATTTGAAACAAATATAGATGAATGGAGCATAAGATTGACTGTAAAGACTTAAAACAAGCTAGCATCAGTGCCTTATTCCATTGGGTGCTTGAACTCATAAGATATGAAATGATTTATAACATAATTATATCTAATATCATTAAGATTTAAGAAAGTCTTGCCTTACAATATTTTTTATTTGCAATCCCAACCTAGGCTACTTATCAAATCCATTAGCAAGCCTTACCACTCTGCAATCGTGTTTTAGCATTTAATTGATCTCTTGGATGAAATCATAAACAAAAATCACATACATCACAACAATGCACTAAATGAAAGAAACCCTTGATTTACTTCATTCAAAAGATGATAGAATTGTCTACTGGAGAGAAATCAATCAAAATTGTATTTCTATTGAGTAAATTTATTATTTCTATCATAAAACAATTTACATCTGACTCCTTCAAGAACTTGCAAAAACTAATACATGGGACTCATTCTATTTTTCTTTGCAAAAGGACTTTACACTTTCCTCATTCCGCCTAAAACCTGCTACCAGAACCAAAAGATGAACCCTAAAGAAACCAAAATTCATAACACTAAAGAGACTAGAAAGGAACCCTGTCTCATGGCCTTTAAATCCCTTTTATAGAAACTAGGGAGAAAAATAAGTTATGGGCCAGAGCAGACATTTGTCATCAGAATGATCAAGCAAACCTGATTTTGTTACAAAATATTCCTCTATTTCTCAGATATTCTAACCGTCTCTTAGGATATTGTTTATACTCTTTACCATCCTTATTTTTGTTGTCGACAAAGATCTGATATGGGCTCACAACATACTAGGTTCTCTCCCTGATGAAACAACCACTACAAGAAAACAAAACTACCTATCAAATGCTTCAATCACACCAAAAAACCCTAACTCTATTGTGAGAGCTTGAACAAGCTCCGTTGGTTTTGAAAACAGTCTCTTCTTATGCTCAAAATGCCTCTAGTAATTTGAAATAAGAATATTTCTCTCTTTCATTATTCTTCTATTAGCATACCAGACCTCGTCCACCATTACCTGCTTGTGTGTGCGAAGAAACGACACTAATTCATTTTGAAATCAATTTTGAATCTCGGTCGTTGATCTTCCTCCATGATGGCGCATCGCATGATTATCTTTAGTCAATCTGAAATTGACCATCACATGTGGCAAGCAGGTCCACCCAGAGTATGACATGGCATAGCCAACTCACTGCTTACTTCACCTCAGTTAGCAACCCCACCATCGGCTTTTCTAGGCCTGCCTTAGACATGTGGCATCATCTCATGATGCTACAATCCATAATCTCTTTGCACCTTTGACCATAGGGAAGCACGGGCCATAGGATCTTCTCGGTTGTTAATATAAAGGCCAAAATATTTAAAATTTGAGACTTAGGAAAATATAAAGGCGCTGGATAAAAATAATAAAGGGGGCCCGACCATAGGGAAATTAATGCCTAGGAAAAGACATGGACTTTCCATGGGCTTAAACCCTTCGGAATTTAAGACAAAAAGGTAACTCAAAATTATAACAAGCTTAGGGTTTTTCCACAAGATTTAATTACAAAAGTGTAAAACCATAAACCCTAAACCCTAAAGGAAGGAACATAGAATAAAATTAATTCAAAATGATCAGAATTTTCACTAGGACATGAAGATTTTTTGTGCAGTATTTTTCAGGATTATCAGTGGCTCTGGTTGGGGACGATCATTACTTAGGGATGATATGAGAATCCAGAATCTTTGGTGGAGCAGACCAAAAGGAAGTTACCTGGATAGGGAAACTCAAACAGAAAGGAAATCTACACTACTATGCACAAGACCTAATCTAATGTTCATGGAAAAGATCTACTTTAAGAAAAGTAGGGCTTCAATAATTGTCCATGAACAAGCAATTCAAGAGTATCATGATAACTATTCCATTTGGGCATAGAGTCAAAAGATTTACCCTACCCCAAGTTGCTTGTGGCTTGAAGGTCAAACCACATGTGATGTCCCAAGGCCATCTAAAAAGGCCAAGAAATGCTTTCCTCTATCGTAAACATGGTTTTCCTTTTATTGTACTGAAATCAATATGATAACACAATTGGATTGCCATTGATCAAACATGCTGGCAGTTTTCATCCAACTACCTTACTTAAAATTATCATTGCACTCACCGTTGAACCTTTGAGCTTATGAAATGATTGAAAATTTAAAATATTATGTGACCAAAACAAGTCATGTTCACTGAAAAACACACTTCCATGTTGAACACAACATGCATCATGGCTCAAATCACTATCACACTCAAGATAGACATCTCCCTGCTGAAAAAGAAAAAGCTCACATTCTGATATACAACTGGGAAAGTAAGCCTCATTCAAATCATTAGTTTCCTTATCAAAAGAGGAACTCTCAAAATAATCCACCCTCCCAATGTCTACAATAATAAAACTATCATCGAGAGGAAGAAAATGATCACAATTGATCCTCCCATGCGACTGTAAATCATCAAGCTGAAAAAAGATTTTATCCTCTGGCTCTAAGTCCCATTTGATGTCATCCATATCAACAACATGGGTGCATGCTATAATATCACATACTCCTAGCCTATCACCACTTTGATCATATCCACCAAGAGCCACTTTCCCTTCATGTGCACTAGCATTCTCATAGAGAGTGCCAATGTTAGCATCCACACACATATTGCTAAAAGAAAGAACTGAGTCTTTATCAGCATGTAAATCCTCATTATCAACACACATGTCAAAGTTGAAATTAAAGAATCCCATGCATTCAAGCTCCTTATCCTCTTGCATATTAGTTGGTTCAAACATGGGAAGAATATTAACGATAGATGCATTACTTAGTGCATCATAAGAGACAACCTCACTATCAAAGACCAAATCAGCAGGGTGCATAAGTTTATCACTCTTTCCATGTACATATCTCAGGTACTCTATTGCTAGCAAGTCTGAGATTCCTTTACTACTGATAGAACATGTTCCATCTTGCTCACTAACATGTCCCATATTGTTGTCCTTCTCAACTGAAAACCCATTGGATTCATGAGAGCATGTGTTTGTTATGTTATGGGAGATTGTGTCTCCAACAACCTTCTCAAAATTACAGTTACCATCTAGAGAAGAATGTTGAAGTTATAGATGTTCATTTCCATCTTCATTTAGGCTATCATGGCATTCATTTTTTAGGTTCATTCTCTTCAACCATCTGCTGCTCACACACATTGTCTTCTTCATGTTGATCATGTGACTGATTTTCAACAACATAGGGAGCATCATTATTAACTCATGCAATTCCATCATACTCTTGCTCAACCTCATCATTATCAGCATGCAAACTTTCACCATCTTGTTGCATCTTAGATTTGACATCTTCAAATATGTCAATCAATGCAACCATTAGTTGGTTTTGTTCTCTTTGGCCAATGAGTAGAATCAGGTTTATAGACTTGCAAAATAAGTCTACCCACTCAGAATCTTGAAGCATAAAACTCATAGGAATACTTTTTAATTTCTTCAAAAATCTGGACAACAACGCATAAGGGTTCTCACCCACTTGTGTTGTTATGTCCAGTTGAGCATTGACATGCATCATTGGGTCCTCAACACAAGAGCTTTGTTCTTGCACTATTTGGGGCTGATAAACTTGGTCATACTATTGAAAAGTATAAGTTGGGATAGCAGGGATACACATGCTTTGAGATGTACATTCAAAACCTAACACACATTGCTCTTGTGCACACATTGTATCCTCACATGCTAGAAAAATATGAGGACTAGGAGGTTGCTCATGACTAACTATATCATAGTTGTATCCCTCCAAAAACAACCTCCTCAATAAATCCCATGAAGGCACACTTTGTGCTGCTAAACATTCATACCAATCCTTTGCACCGTCTTTCAATGATCTCACAAAAACATTCATGACTATATCTTCATTGTAAAGCTGATAATCTTCAACAAACTTACTGAATAACTTGACATGATGGAGTGCTAACTCAGACTCTTGTGGATGAAACAAAGGCACTTTATCCTTAAACTCAATGGGGAAGGGATGTGGGTACCCTTCCATGTTGCTGAAATTTCAAGGTTTGTACTACTTAGGGATGAAAACCATTCTAGGCTGACCTTCTTCAAGTTGTTGATCACTCATTATGCCAAAGACAAAATTATGACCATACATATTTTCTTGCCTTTACAATCTTATCATTCAAACTTCACAGTTACACATCTCTTGATTCTCTTTTTCAACAAGGTCTTCAGTAAAAGACATACATAAATAAGACTAAAATATTAGACTTAAGACTTTTGAATGAACATATTACAAAGATTGCATACTTCTCCTAATATAAGCATATAACTAAAAAATGTAACTAAGAAGTATGCAAATCTGAAAACTAACACTTTCCCTTTTACTTAGTGTTGCAACACTGGGTAGGGAAACATTTTCTACAAATGACTTTCATGGAAATACATTTGACTCATGAAAGTCAAAATTCTTGGAAATGTTGTAGTGGCTGCAAATCAACTTTCTAGTTGGAAATATTGGTAGATTTGGATCTACCTCCACATCTTCATTAGGTTCTTTGGTAGAGTCACCACCTCTTTACAAAGGATGGATATTTTAACAACTTGAATTTCTTCACAGGTCAGGTTTGTTCCAAAACCAGCATTGCAACACCTCCTTATCATCATATGGCATCATATGGATTCCATCCTCAACATGTCAGGGAACTTCATCATAAGATCTCAAATCTGTTTCATCTCTACTGCAAATTATTTGGTTCTTCTTGCTTATTCTTCAAATAATGCACACTGGTGTAGAGATCTCAAAGTCACCACTCACAATTTGTGAGGTATTATGTAGTAATCATGAAAAATGGATAGATCTAAACATAACTTACATTTAAAGATGAATTACAATAGATTCTCCAGCAAAATTGATGAGAATTGACTCAACTGACAAGGGATGGACAACAAGATCATGACTCTACAAGATAAAATGGGGTAATCTCAATCAATATGATGATTTAATCTTTTCTTACCAGAGATTCTAGATAACTATTCCCTAGCGGAGTCGCCATTTTGTTGGTTCCCAAATGGGTTTACAATGCAAGAGACAATAACCAGGTTGTCTTCAAATATCTATGGAGAAGCCAACTCCAACTATTAAAATCCTCAAGAACTTGGACCAACTGACAAGGATTTTGCAAATCCTTCTATGCTTTAGGCTTTGCAAAACCCAAGAGAGTGATCCCTTAGTGAATTTTATTATCTTTGCACGATACTCAAAGATTCACTAAAACAAAGTAGATGATCTCATATGCAGGCTCAACAACAGGGAGAATGCTCAAGGATGGAAAATCCTTCAGTGATCCTCAACCTAATTGGAGCATGAGATGGGTAGAACACACAATAATAGACATGAATTGAAAGGTATTCTGATAATCAATAATTTGTAACAAATACAGATGAATAGAGCTTAAGATTGACTATAAAGACTTAAAATAAGCTAGGATCAAAGTCTTATTCTATTGGGTGCTTGAATTCATAAGATATGAAAATATTTATAACATAATTATATATAATAGCATTCAGATCTAAGAAAGTATTGCCTTACAATATTTTTTATCTACAATCCCAACCTAGACTACTTATCAAATCCCTTAACAAGCCCTACCACTCTACAATCTTGTTTTAGCATTTAATTGATCCCTTGGATCAAAGCATAAACAAAAATCACATACATCAAAATAATGCACTGAATGAAAGAAACCCTTGATTTACTTCATTCAAAAGATGATAGAATTGTCTACTGGAGAGAAATAGATCAAAATTGTATTTCTATTGAGTAAATTTATTATTTCTATCATAAAACAATTTACATCTGACTCCTTCAAGAACTTGAAAAAACTAAGACATGGGACTCATTCTATTTTTCTCTGGAAAATAACTTTACACTTTTCTCATTCCACTTAAACTTGCTACCGGAACCAGAAGAGGAACCCTAAAGGAACCAAAATTCATAACACTAAAGGGACCAGAAAGGAACCCTGTCTCAGGCCTTGAAATCCCCTTTATAGAAACTAGGGAGCAAAACAAGCTACGGGCCAGAGGAGACACCCGTCATCAAAATGATCAAGTAGACCTGATTTTGTTATAAAATATTCCTCTATTTCTCAAATATTCTAACTATCTCTTAGGATATTCTTTATGCTCTTTACCATCCTTATTTTTTTTATTGATGAAGATCTAATATGGGCTCACAACATACTGGGTTCACTCCCCGAGGAAACAACCGCTGGAAGAAAACAAAACTGCCTGCCAGATGCTTCAATCGCACCAAAAAACCCACTTTGTTGCAAGAGCTCAAACAATCTCCATTGGTTTTCAAAACAGTCTCTGCTCATGCTCAAAATGCCTCTAGTAATTTGAAATAAGAAGATATCTCTCTTTCATTATTCTTTTGTTAGCAGACCAGACCCTGTCCACCATTACCTACTCGCGCATGTGAAGAAACAATGCCAATTCATTTTGAAATGAATTTTGAATCTCAATCATCAATCTTCCTCCATGATGGTGCATCGCATGATTATCTTTAGTCAATCTGAAATTGACCATCACATGTGGCAAGAGGGTCCACCCAAAGTATGACATAGCATAGCCAGCTCATCACTTACTTCACCTCGGTCAGTGACCCCACCATCGGCTTTTCCAGGCCCACCTTGGACATGTGGCATCATCTCATGATGTCGTGATCCATAATCTCCTTACACCTTCGACTTCGGGGAAGTGTGGTTCATAAGATCTGCTCGATCGTTAATATAAAGGCCAAAATATTTGAAAGTTTAGACTTAGAAAAATATAAAGGTGTTGGCTAAAAATAATAAAGAAGGCCCGATCATAGGGAAATTAACGCCTAGGGAAAGACATGGCCCCGCCATGGACTTAGACCCTTCAGACTTTAAGACAAAAAGGTAACTCAAAATCATAACAAGATTAGGGTTTTTCCACAAGATTTAATTACAAAAGCGTAAAACCCTAAACCCTAAACCCCAAAGGCAGGAACAGAGAATAAAATTAATTCAAAATGATCATAATTTTCACTAGGACATGAAGATTTTTTGTGGAGTAATTTTTCAGGACTATTAGGACCAAAATGGGCCTGGGGGGAATGAAAATAAGAGATGCTAAAGGAGCACAAATATAGGTTGTAAAATGTACTAGTTACAATTATGACACTACATGTGTATGTGTGTGCACATATATGCATGCATATATATGTGTGCATGTATATATGTATATGTATATGTATATGTATATGTATATGTATATGTATATGTATATGTATATGTATATGTACATGTATATGTATGTGTATGTGTGTGTGTCTACGCATTTATGTAAGTATGTATATGTGTATGTGTGTATGTATATGTGTATGTATATGTGTATGTATATGTGTATATATGTATATGTGTGTGTGTGTGTGTGTGTGTGTGTGTGTATCCTTGATGTAGTTCGTTGTATATTCCTTCATACTAGTGACTTCTTTTACTTGCTCAACCACTAACAAGGTTCTCTCCATCTTGTTAGTTTCATAGATTACATAATTCATATCCTCTACTAATAAATCACCTTTTCAAGGGTCTTTCTAGGAGTGTAGGAATTCTTGCCCCTACCTTTAGTCTATGATCATGGCATGCCAAGTCTTTGTAGTGAAAACTCTATTTTTTTACCAAACCTTTGATTGAATAATTTTATAACTTTTTAGCCACATGGTTAAAATTTTCAAGAGTAAGCCCCTAATGTTTTTTTACACAATTGTAAAAATGTAAACAAATATGATTTAAAAAAAAAAATCTAGCTCACAAAGAAAAATGATGAAAACCCCTAAAATTATAAAATGTAAAACAATTTCAAACGAACTCAAATTGGAGCTATAGGTCGATAAATGTGCCCTTATTCAACCCATAAGTTTAGAAAAAAATATTTTGCTACCTTGTGAATTAAATTGGTGGAAACACTAATTTCATAATAACTCCTTCAAATATGCTTCAAACTACCTCAAGTTTGGGTTGTAGTGGGTTCAATATCTCCTTGATCAACCCTTTAGATTTTTTTTTTGTCAAATTGAGAGAAATATGAACTTCACAATTTGAGCTTCCAACTTAAAAATTGCCTTGTTTCTCACCTTTTGAGTGCCATGATGATACTCTAATACCACTTGTAATAAATTACCTATAAAAGAGAAGAATATAATGACAAATATGTTGCAAATACTCGATAATGGGGAAGAAAATAAAAAATCTACAAGAACAACACAATTCACAATATCGTGATCATAAACTAATCACTACCTCTTATATATAGGCTACTTATGTCTTGGATGCCACCTATCCATCTTAACTACATGTGTAAAGCTATATTAATGATCAAATAACTTAATTAAGAGTTACAGTAGCCACAAGCTTGTTGATTTTAAGGTAGTGCTCGTTAACCACAGGCAAACATCAGATTTGTTGCCTTCCCAACCATAGACGATAAGCTCTTATCATCACCCCCGAGCACGCTACATAAATTTCTCACCATCAATTGATTTTCTTGTACATGAATTTGATCTGCCTAATTATGATCAAACTTGTTGTCTAATCTCAGTTCCATAGAGGGAAGACCACGTCCATATATATCCATCGAAAGGAGATATCCAAGAGTCGCTCTTATCAAGGAGGCATGACCTTAATGAAGCATCACATCCCTTCAAATGATGGGTGGCGGACTTTAACCAAAATTTGGCCCCTTTAAAACAAATCTGATAAGTCAAACTCGATAATGTATCTTTAATCATTAAACCTGATAATACATATGTGACTTGATAAATATATTAAAGGATTAATATAAGTTGATAGATTCATCAAATGTGTAAGGCCAATAAACCATTCACACATTTGATCTTGCTGAGTCGGCCTGTAGGATTTCTACCGACGCTATATCATCAACACTCCCTCTTAGCTAGGGAGGAATCCTTCTTAATCTCTACAAGTCACATCACCTCATCGATGACTAACATAATGAATAAAATCATGTGAATGAAAGAAGCTTATCACCTCATCATGATAGAATATCACCTCATTGTGATGTTTGACCACAATGGCTACTCCCAGAGGGTGAATACACACAAATGCTAAGTCATGGAGTCTCTCACATGACATCCACCATACCTACTCGCAAAGGGTGGAACAAGGGTTGGAACCTCAAACTTCTCTCACAGAGAAGAATGCACAACAAGGGCTAATACCTCAAACTTCTCTCATAGAGAACAATGCATAACAAGGGTTGATACCTCAAACTTCTCTCATGGAGAAGAATGCATAACAAGGGCTAAAACCTCAAACTTCTCTCACAGAGAAGAATGCATCTCCACCATGCCTACTCGCAGAGGGTGGATCCACCATACCTACTTGCAGAGGGTGGAACGAGGGCTGGAACCACAAACTTCTCTCATAGAGAAGAATACATCTCCACCATGCCTACTCGCAGAGGTTGGATCCACCATACCTACTTGCAGAGGGTGGAATGAGGGATTTCAACTCAAACTTCTCTCAGAGAAGAATTCATTAACAAGGGATTGCACCTCAAAATTCTCATAAGAAAAGAACTCATCAACAAGGGATTGCACCTTGAACTTCTCTCTCACAAAGAAGAACTCATTAAAAAGGGATCGCACCTCGAACTTCTCTCTCTCAGAGAAGAACTCATTAACAAGGGCTTTCACCTCAAATTTCTCCATCATAGAGAAAAATGCATTAACCAAATCTTCATGATGACGTGGCTCCCTCTGAAGCTGAAATGTCAATCTCCTTCTGAAGCTGAAATGATAGGATCCCTCTGAAGTTGAAAAACAAGCTCCCTCTGAAGCAAATATCAACCTTTTGATCTTCTCATCCAAGGTTACTTTTGATGATATATAAGACTCCCTCTAAATGTTGATTCTTCCTCTACGAAGAAATGCAAGCAATCTTCCTACCTTGAATATAGATTCATCAATGCCTGAACCTTGGGTAGAGGGACCACCAATGAAAAGAAAAATTATGGCAACAATGACAGGTACACAAGCCCCATGGCCACGCTGAGAGTAGTGCCAATGCAACATGCAACTCTTGCATCTGTTTATGCCGCCCACAGATCCTTTTGCAACTCTTCCAAAACCAAATTCAAAGTGAATTCACACTGGGAAGCTGGCAACAAGAATTAGGTGATTCTCTGAGCAGAGAGGTCATCCTTGATGTTGATTAAATTTTCAGCAAAATTGTAGACAGCATCAAGTGTTCTATCAATCTACTGCCGCAAATTAGGATTGGGAGCAATACTAGACTTACTGAGCCCATAATGTCCGACCATGTGGCCCTTGTCCGGATTGGCAATCGAACCAGCCTCAAGTTCTTCCAAGGCCTTAAAAGTGTTTTGAAACTTGGGTTCCATTGCCTCCACAAATTCATCTTTAAACCTGATTCAGCTGACATCGATATACCATCTGAGCTCCTTATGCTGATAAAGCCAATCCAAGTATCGATTCCATAGGGTTGTGGGCTCAGTCTCTAACCCTTTCTTCTTCAAAGAATTTGTATCGAGCACAGAAACCTCTCCAACCATAGCAGCCCAAGTTTGAGTCACAAGTCAACATCTTTCAACGCTGACAATGTCGAGCTTTGAAATCTTGGGCGAAATCTTGTGACTGGGCAACAGGCAACATTTTGCATAGGTTGTTATCTACATTCCCCCATGGAACTTTAGATGAAAAGGATTTTGGGCCATCATACTTGTTCTCGAGGTATGGGGAGACTCAATCCCTTGATTGCTACCTAATTTGCTTAGATGCCACTATGAAGGGTGAAGGTCAGCGAGTGTAATTGTTGCATTATCCTTTGTAGTCACCTTTCGATCTGGAAGAGATCATAAATCTAAAATTGTTTTTGATTGAATTTCCCTTGAGAGCATAGGATCTACCTTCAAGCAGTTAGGATCTATAAAAGGAACCTAGCTCTGATACCATGTTGATTTTAAGGTAGTTCTTGTTAACCACAAAAAAACATCATATCTGTTGCCTTCCCAACCATAGACAATAAGCTCTTATCATCACCCTCGAGCATGCTACATAAATTTCTCACCATCAATTGATCTGCTTGTACATGAATTCGATCTTCCTGATTATGATCGAATTTGCTATCTGATCTTAGTTTCATAGAGGGAAGACCACGTCCATATATATCTATCAAAAGGAGATATCCAAGATTCGTCTCTCATCAAGGAGGCACGACCTTCATGAAGTATCACATGCCTTCAAATAAGGGGTGGCAGACTTTAACCAAAAGTCAGCCCCTTTGAAAAAAATCCGATAAGTCAAACTTGATAATGTATGTTTAATCATTAAACCTGATAATGCATATGTGACTTAATAAAGATATTAAAGGATTAATATAAGTTGATAGATTCATCAAATGTGTAAGGCCAATAGGCCATTCACACATTTGATCTTGCTGAGTTGTCCTGTAGGATTTCTACTGATGCTATATCATCAACAAATCCAACTACTAGTGAATGTTTGTCAAGTAATTTTAGTGAATGATGCAATCTATTATTAGAAAGATCTAGTGAGTTGTTAGATGTAGAAGAATTTTTTTTGTTGGTCTATGGTTGTTTTGAAGTGGGAAAAGTGGTTTAGATGTTAGACAACCAAATGTATAGCCAAATAATATGATGTGACTCTAAAGACTGACAATAGATATCATTTTTAAGCATTATTGAGTTTTTGTTGTGTTTTAATGAGGTTCTTTGTTTATATTTTGTATTGCGCGAATGGTTTTTTCATTAAGAATTTAGATTTGGAAATTGATGCAAAGCCAGACAACAACTTGGTGAAAACCTTCCCTCACCCACAACTACTATGTCCAAAACAAGTTCTTTTTCTTGTTCAAGGTGTGAACAAAACACCTACCAAATTCTCAACTCACACAACAATTTGTGTGACTGGATCCATATCATTTTAGTCTCTTCTGGTACCAGTGTGATGAAAACACTCTACCCTTGTGTGAACCAATTTAGTGTCTTCCGGTACTGGTGGGATGGAAACCTATTGGATTTTGCCTATTGGTGGTCCAACCAACACAAAACACCCATAAGATCTGGCAATTAGATGTGTTAGGGATTACTTGCCTCACAACTGTCCAATTGTCTAGTAGCCCTATCGGTAGCCTAGTAGCCCTACCAGTTGAGTTTTCCAAACACAACTTAACAAAGTTCTAAAGGACAAGACAAAATAAAGGTGGATTCAGATACCCTTTATCTATTTTCACAAATCCCCAAAATATTAGGCTCTAACTGCAAGTTAAAAGGTATGTACCCTTACTGTCCTTCCAGACCTAATTAAGCCAATTAGGCCTAATTTACAAAGCAAGTATCCCTTGTATTAGTCCCCCGACTAAACCAACAATTCTACAACTTGGGGTAAGGTGTCAAACCACCAAATCCAAGGTTTCAATACTTGATCCCATCTTCTTTATCTTCTGCAAGTGATTTCCACTTCTATAGTTCAAGCGGTCACATAGAGATGCCCGCCTAGGGTCAATTCAATCTTTCTGATCTTGGAGCCTCCCTGCAAACCAACACAAAAATATTATGATACAATGGCCCTTCTAACATTTTCCCCATGGGTTGTTTGGTCCTCCGGTGAAAATGTCAAATTAAGGGTATCTTTACTGTGAAACCCTAGGTGACGGTAGGGTTTGTGACCAGTCTAGTTAGAATGGGATGGATCCCTATAACTTGGTTATTACAAAAACTCAAGATCGATTCAAATGAAAGGTAAGAGACTTCCCTAACTCATCTGAATTGTTTCAGACATCCATCAATCAATATTGATCACAAATGAACAGCAACACACAAAGTTTCAGAAAACTCCAAGTATATTGTATTGCTCCAAACTCAAAAACATCATCAATTTTATCAAATTCAACAACTACATCGACAAAAACCTACAATCAATCCAAGTGGGCATAATATATCCTCCCTAATGGTTTCCAACCACTTTTCAAACTTTGGAACCATTGGAGGATTAGTGATCCCTTTTTACTATATTTTGCAATGACAACAAAAGTTGTCAACTTGCACTTTTCAAACTTGGCAACTTCAAGGTGTATTCAACCTATTTCAAGGATTGGTCTGATGTTTCTAAGACCAATATTCATTTTCCTAACTCATGCCTAGACTCCTACTAACCCACATGGTCATGTATCCATGGTGGCTTATAAAATGCAACCATGAAAATGCCTTACATCAATTGGGTCTTATTGACTAATAAAACTATCAACCTATTACAGATGATTCTTTTCACCTCATGGGTGACATTAGGCTCTTTTATTCTTCATTTGTGTCCTCCTTTCTATCTTTGGGTTCTCCTACACCATACTCCCTGGGTGATTTAATCTCAAGTCCACTTGAGATGAGTTTCGACAATGTAGTACTATGTTTCTTCATTTGGTCTTCATCCATCCATACTGCATCTACCTCAGGGAGTCCTTGCCACTTCACAAGGTATTGTTTGTAAGCCTTATTCCTAGTTTTCTTCACAATCTTGGTGTCCAATATCCTTTCAAGTTTGGGTGGCCCTTGACTTAGAAATTCTTTCACTATGTCTACAACATCCTCTACCGAAAATGTACCATCTTCCTGCACTATACTTTTGAATGGTGTCTAATCTGCAACATTAAAGATTGGGGATATACCTATATCTAAAGGTAATTGGATTTCATATGCATTGTTCCAAAACTTCTTGATTATTGGACAAGGTCCAACCTTTCTCATCATGAGCTTTGTGTGTTTCCCTTTTGGTAATCTCTCCTTTTTCAAATTGGCCCATACCATGTCTCCAACTTGGAACTGCAGATCTCTCTTTCTTTTGTTAGCCTAATCCTTGTACTTCTTTTTACTTCTCTGCAATTGCATCCAGACTTGGTCATGAATCTCCTTTACACCTTCAGTAAATTCTTCTCCACAAGCACTGATATGTTCAGTTGAGGGTAAATTTCTCAATTCCATCACACCTCTTGGATTCATTCCATAAACAATTTGGAAAGGCCTCCTTTCAGTACTCATGTTGATAGAATCATTATAGACATATTCTTCTTGGGAGATGATGAAATCCCACTTTTCGCCATGTTTCTTGGTGAGGCACCTTAACAAATTTTTGAGTGACCTATTGATCACTTTTGTTTGGCCATCTGTTTGGGGATGATAAGTTGAACTAAAAGACAAGTTTGTGCCTAACTTCCTCCATAAAGTCCTCCAAAAACCCCACAAATTTCACATCTTTTTCTGACACAATTTTCAAGGGTAAACCATTTATTCTCATAACTTCATTAAAGAAAAGGTTTGCAACATATGTAGCATCACTTGTGCTCTTGCATGGCAAAAAATGTGTCATCTTGCTAAACCTATCAAAAACCACAAAAACATTGTCAAAACCTTTTTGAGTTCTTGGCAAACCCATCACAAAATCCATGCTTGCACTTTCCCAAGGTCTTGAAGGAATGGGAAATGGCAGGTATAGTCCTACATTTGTTTTTGTCCCTTATTTCTGAATTTGTTAGTGCCCTCATGCTAAGAGCATCTGCAACTTTGTTTGAGACACCTTTCTTGTGTTTGATTGTAAAGGTGTAGGTCTGAATGGACTCAACCCACTTCATATACTTATGGCTCAATTTCTCTTGACTATTTAGGAATCTTAGTGCCTGATTATCTGTATACACAACAAACTCTTTGGGAAGAAAATAATGCCTCCACTTCTTTAGTGCCTGAACTAATACATAGATCTCCAAATCATAGGAAGAATATTTATTTTTAGCATCATTCAATTTTTCTCTAAAAAATGCAATTGGCCTACCTTGCTGACTAAGTACTGCACCTATTGCCAAATTACTTGCATCACATTTAGTCTGAAAGATCTTGTCAAAATTTGGTAAGGTAAGAACTGGTTGTTCTGATACCTTTTTCTTCAACATTTCAAATGCTTCATCTGCCTCCTCGATCCATGCAAATTTGTACTTATGTCCACCCCCGATGGTCTCTAATATAGGAGCACAAATCTGGCTAAAATTTCTGATAAACTTTCTATGAAAGATAGCTAGGCCATGGAAACTCCTTACATCACCAATTGTTCTAGGAGTTGGCCATGTGAGAATGGCATTCACTTTATCAGCATCCATTTTTAGATTTCCTCTAGAGCTCACAAACCCAAGGTAAGTCAATTCTTCCTGCAAAAACACACACTTTCCCATGTTTATCATTAGTTTCTCTTCATTCAACCTTCTCAAGACCATATCCAAATGTTTTAGGTGCTCCTCCTTTGTCTTGCTAAACACTAGGATGTCATCTAGATACACTATGAAAAACTTACCAATGAACTTCTTCAACACCTCATTCATGAGTGTCATGAAAGTGCTAGGGGCATTTGACAACCCAAATGGCATCACCCTCCATTCATACAATCCTTCGTTTGTTTTAAGCAATTTTCCATTCATCACCGACTATAATCCTTATTTGGTGATAACCACTTTTTAAATAAATCTTGGAATAATACCTTGTACCTCCTAAACAATCAATCAAATCTTCTATTCTAGGCATAGGGAATCTATATCTGATGGTTATCTTGTTAATGTCCTAAGAATCAGTGCACAATCTTCATGTTCCCTCCTTTGGTGTTAAGACAATAGGGACTGCACAAGGGCTCAAGCTCTTCCCTATCAAACCTTTATCAAGCAACTCTTGGATCTGCCTTGCAATTTCCTCATTTTGTTGGGGATTCATTTTGTAGGTTGGTTTGTTTCGTAAGGTGGCACCATGAATGAAATAAATGCAATGGCTTATCTCCCTTATTGGTGGTAGGGTTCTTGGCAACTCTTCTACAACTATGTCCTTGTATTTTCTCAATATTTCCTCCACCTCCTCAAGGACTGTCACCCTTTTCTTTTCAACTTTGTCATCTGAAATGGGCTCTTCTTCTTGCCTTGGTACTGACATCACTACAAAACAAGGCGTTCCCTCTTCCTTGATTGCCTTGACAAACTCTTTTCCTTCCATGATCTTGATCTTGGCCTCCTTCTCCTTATGATCCTCACTATTATCCGACAGGGGTATCAATTCAATCATCTTTTCATCTTTGGTGATGGAGTAGGTGTTCTTGTGTCCATCATGACGGTCCTTAAGATCATATTACCATGGTCTCCCAAAAATAAGATGACAAGCATCCATCTCAATGATATCGAACACAATTTTATCTTTGTATGTTCCTATCTCAAATTCAACCCATGATTGCTCTTCTACCAAGGTATGTTTTCCTTTAGTAAGCCAAGAAAATTTATATGGAAATGGATGAGAATTCTTCTCAATTTGAGTTTCTCAATCATTTCTAAGGATTCTAAATTTTTAGTTGAACTTGAATCTATTATAACCTTACATACCTTTCTGCCTTCTTTCCATGTGGTCTGGAAGAGTGTCTTCCTTTGTGGAGGTTCAGTATGGCTTGGTACCTTCAAAAATGTTCTCCTCATCATCAAGGCTTCTCCTCTCTCTGGAAGTCCATGGGAATCAGGTGAATTGACACTCTAACGATCAGTGTCTTGAACCAAATGTGTTCTCCTCTCTCCTTGGGAGCTTGATCTATTCTTCTCAGGGCACTTAGCTGCGGTATGACCTACTTGATTATAGTTGTAGCATCTGAAAGGCTTTGAGCTTCTTCCACCAAATCTACCTCTATGGTTGGGTCTGCTTCCTCTAAAACCCCCTCTTGTGTTACCATCTACATGCTGACTTTCCTGATTAGCCTCTCCTTGTGGCTTAGGACTCTATCCTCTACCATTCATAGGGCCTCTACCTCTGAAGTTTCTGCCCCCTCTATTAGAATCAATGACAGTCCCAAAGACACTAAGAGGGGGGGTGAATCAGTGTCTAACCGGTTAACATAATATTTATACTTATTTAAAACTTTGCATCCCAAAACAGTGTATTGGTAAATAAGAATTAATGCAACAAATAAGAATAATAGAGATAGCATAGAGAACACACTATAACATAAGATATTTAACAAGGAAACCCGGTGTCAGAAAAACCTCAGTGGGATTTGTGACCCACAATATTTACTCACTGGCCAATGAATAAATACTACTTACAATGAGGGGCCTGCACATGCAGGGAGGCCAATTGCCTAGAGCTCACTGCTTAATTACAAAATAGAAGTCTTATTGACTTACAAAATGGATGATTAAATCCAATACAATGTACTGCTCAAATTAGCATCAGCTATGCTAGGTTCGATACCGGTTTAAGCTCAGTCTATAACCAAAACCTTGTTGTCCTTATACAAAATTCTTCTATCAATTTTGCATCATATCATTCCTCTTTTATCACACATACCACACACAAAATGACCTACAAGACTTCATACATATATGAGTCTTTTACAATATACCAAGTCGTCTTACAAAAAGATAATTACAATAAAAGATATTTCCATGTCAGCTTGAGTGTCGATATACTGTTGCCAATGTAATCTGAAAGCCGGTGAAAGTGTCTGCCGGTGTCGATGCTTGCTAGGTGTATGTAAAAATCTTAATGTCGGTGAATGCCAGTCGGTTGCCTATCAGTTTGTCAATTAGTTTGCCATCAATGACAACACAACCATCTTATAAACCATTCTTATAAGAGTGTAGAATGCCAACAATCTCCCCCTTTGGCATTAATGGCAACACTCATGAGAAAAATAAAAAACTGTTATCCAAAATTTGATATCCAAAAAGATGTGCTCCCCTTGAGCAAATGATCTCCATTGAAAATTTGAAAGATGCATTTTTCTCCCTTACTACTCCCCCTTTGACATCAATGACAAAGGATGTCACAAATGATCAAAAAGAGTACCAAAATGTTACCTCAAAGTTTGTAACTGGTTGGTTACAATCTGAAAAATGTCTGCCAAAACCAAATTCAAACTCTGCATGAAGTTGTTGCTGTTAGTAAGAACTGCCTCAATCTGCTGGATCATACCGGTGAGATAGTGCATTTGGTGCTCTAGTGATTGTTCTCCTTGAATTGTAGCCTTAGATAATTCTACCCTTTGTGTAATAAGATTGTCCAATGTTGGACCAAGATTACATTTTAGTTCCCAAGCCTTAGACCTTATCTTTGCTTTTTCTTTTTCAAGTTTCTCCAATTTTTCTTCAAAAACTATCATTTCCTGCTCAAAAAATGACGTAAGACCAGAAGAGCCTATCATATTTTTTGCTATGTCATCAATTTCTTTCTGTTTCTTCTCAATCTCCTTGTCAATATCCTCAGTTAGTTGGTGTGGTTTACATACTTTCTGTACAACTCCTTATACTCCAAAATTGTAGAATTAAGTATCGGTAATAATGTATTCAGATGATCGGTACAATTCTTTATTGTGTTTTCAAAGAATGTATTTTTCTCTTTATCAACTCTTTCCATTATTGTATCCTTTTTGACCTTTTCTATTGTTATAACATTATCAACAATATATTTGGACAATGTGTCCAATTTACCTAAAGAATCTTTGACATGGTCTACCGGACAGTTAGGTGCAATCATTTTCAAAATGGGTAGAGTGCTATCAATTGCCTTATATGCCAATGCATTACAATTTGTTATCCTTTTAATAGAATCCAACAAAAATTCAGTAATATTGGTCTGAATTCACCTGTAGATGTGCTTGGTGCCATAGATGTCAAACCAATTACCTTTATTATATCCTTTTGATTTCCTTCCAGTGGATCTGTCTGAGTTTGAATTTTTGTTGTAGATGGTTTCTCAGTATGTGTAGCTACCGGTTGAGTGGTCTCAACATGAAATTCTGCCTCAGGTTGTTTTCCAGGTGTCGGTTTCTCTGTGTGTGTCGGTTTCTCAGTTTCTTGAGTATCAACAGTTTTTATCGGTGGCTCAGTTTCATTGCATTCCTTATGAATTTCCTGTATTTTATCCGCTTGTACCTTTGCAGTCTTAGTATCCATCACTATATTTACATTTTGTGCATCTATATTCATTGTAAATAGTATCTCTGATTTAGGATTTGTATCATCAGTCATGCCTTCTATACCTGTGACCAGAGAATCAACTTCATGGACCGGTGAAGTAGAGGTTAGAGGAGGGGTGTCCTATACTGGTGGAGGGATGTTATCAGTTATCTTGATATGAGGTATACCACCTACCTTACCTTTCCCTTTATCCTTTTGATATACTTTGAATGCCTTTTCTACTTTCTTCTTATTTATTTCCTCTTGTTTTTCTTTCTCCACAAAGAATATATCCCACTGATCAGCAGTCTCACCAACAATCTCTTTCACTCTTCCTGCCATCAAGCTCACTTGCCGGTGCCCACTGACAAAAACGGACCAGTTTGCTTCAGATATCAATTCATCAATTTCTTCTCTTGAATTAACAGGATGTACAGCTAGAAGTTTTTCAATTTTTAGTTTCTTATCCAGCTCCATTACTGCTATCCTTTTTGCTTCCAATCTTCTATAAAGTTCATTCGGTAAATCATCCACAACTTCAATCAAAACCTTCTTATATGTGTCCAAGTGTAAAATAATGCTTTCCTCAATACTCTGCCTGTCAGAATCATTAAATGTATTATACAATTTATGCACATTAGTCAAATTGCCATCTTTAGTTATTTCATTCAACAAATCATTCAAAGAAGGGGTAACCGGTTGTTGTTTCTTCTTTGGTGTTCGCTTCTTGGGTGGTTCCCTTGCTACTTATTGTTTCTTTCTCAAGGTCCTTGTTCTCTTTGGTGAAGGAGAGGGTACTGGTGAAGGTTTTCTCTTCCTCCTTTCAACTCTTTTAAATTTTGTTGTCTTATCAGTGTCTGTTCCAGAAGATGTGTCAACTGGTGAAATATGTGCTTCTAGTTGTAATCCTTCAAGCTCACTAGCCGATATGCCACTAAGGTTCGTGACATTCTCTTTGATTTCCTTTACATTCTTAGAAGCATCTCTTATGTATTTTTCTCTCTTATTTCTTTTCTTCAATAGATTTACATCACTCTCAATGGTCTCAGCACTACCAAAGAATTTTTCTGATGGTTCTCTCGATGCATCCAGTAAAGCTTTAGAATATGTCTCCAGAATAGTAAGTTCTACTTCATATCCCATCTCGGTGACCCAAATAGTCCTAGGGAGTACTTCCTCCATCCATGTCTCATCTCTTTTGATAACAAAACAAATTTCTTTGTCATATTTATCTTCTATACCCTGTGGTAACCTTTCTCTAGCTCTCATCTTAGCTTTAAAAGTCTTGAAATACTTAGAAATGTTATTCTCACAGTTTGATCCCATACCGGTGAAAGCTTCTAGAATTTGCTTACCTACTGGGATGTCATATGCAAAGTCTTTGTGACCAATACCGAGTATTTCCTTAACAAAGTACAACATCAAACATACCAACAGATTTCCAAAATGAAATGTGCCTTTCTTGTCTCCTTTAATCTTTTTCAAGTTATCAATAAGCTCATCTTTCAACCATTCACAAACATCAATCATTGTATTGTTGTTTACCATCTCATAAGCACTATGTATACAGAGACTAGAAACGTAATTTAGCCTATTTGCATGAGTGGCCTTGTATCCTAGCACCATACTTACAAATCTCACATTTGCATGCTTAATATCATTTACTCTAAGTGATATACTGTCAGATGTTGCTCCAGTTAGGATTGTCACCATTTTGTTGGGAATCTTCTTTGTCTTATCAGGTCTACTACCGGATCAGGGTAAACCTGTAACTGCCCTAATTGCTTCTTTGGTAATTTTGCAAATTGATTCCAGCCATATGAGCTCTCCATGAACTCTACTTAACACAAGTCTGATGACCTCCTTAGGGAATACAATGATATTCAAAATATCAAAAAAACCTAAGGTTTCCACAATCTTGTGATCTAGTTTAATAACTCCTTGCTCATCAGTTATAACCTCATCATACATTTTCTTCAAATCCTCAGATCCTAGATCATCTATATTGCAATGTATGTAAATCCTAGGGCCTTCAGCAAATGCCACACCTTTAGGAATTTTCAAAAATGCCCTGATAGAGTCATCTTGTTTAGCAATTTTGGGAATTATCTTAAACACGGGCCTAGGTCTGTTAGTGTTCTCGACAATGGTAGGGTTTGCAATAAACTCGGGAACATAAGAAGAAGCAATTGAAAAATACCTTTTACTATCTGAAAATATTCTAAATATCTGAAGAAATCACTTTGCACCTTCGTCTTGAATGCCTTCGCCAGTTTTTGCGCTCTTCGATAATTTGAATGTTCGGTGAGTCAAAAATGAGGGAAATCCGATGATTTATAATGACATATCTTCTACCAACTGCATTAAATGCTTGTCGGTTAAGTGAAAACTTAACACATCTGCTGGTAAAGAAGAAATCCATCTTCTCACCATCAACCGAGGGTAATCTGCATGATTTTCAACTTGATGCAATACCCCCAAAGGGTTACTTCTCAGTTGGATGAAGAATATCCTACCGGTGGAGAATTACTTTGGTCTACCAGTGCAGAGACAATTTCATCAGCTCTCTAATCTCTCTTTTTAATCCATTGTTTTGAAAATTCTTGCTTTACTTCATCTACCTTTTCTTTGCCTTTCAAACTGGATCCTTTATTGTTAGTCAGTGCATTCTTGCTTCTACATAATTTTGCAATATGTCCAATCTTGTTACAAGCATAACAAGTTACATTATTCCTATACTGGTTTGTGTTCTACATTGATTAGATAAGTGCCCAAATCTTCCACAAACATAGCATTTCACATTCATTCTGCAATTTTTTGAATTATGACCAATTTTGTTGCATTTGGAACATTGACCGGTGGGTGCATTAATATTTTGATTATTTCTAAGTCTACACTTATTTTCTCTATGACCATACTTGTTACAGTTAAAGCATTTCCCATTAAACTTATAAGCATTAGGTTGTCTTACCGGTTTACTATGATCATGATTATTTGCAGTACCGAAACTTTCTCCAATCTCAAATCCAAGTCCAATAGTATCTCCATTAGGCTTTTGACTCTTCAGCATGTCATCAAGCTCCTTTGAACTTTTCTTGAATTTGTCTTTGTGTTTATTTGTAGTAGCCAACTCATTTTCCAGAATTCCCATTTGTCTCGTAAGCTCAATTTTATCATGTTGCATGTGAATCAGATCTGTCTTCAGCATATCATTTTCATGACTAAGTCTCAGATTTTCATTTCCAACATCATTAAGTCTCCTAGTCAAGTCTTCTTCATTCTTCTTCCTATCTTCAATATCTTTACATAACCTCATGGTCATATCATGCATTTCATTCTTCATATTATTGTTTTCTTGTCTCAACTTGTTTGCAATATCTCTAAGAGTTTCTTTTTCATCATCATCTTTCTGCATCTTTTCATGAAGTTCTTTTATTTTATTTTGTGCTATAGAAAAGTTCTCCTGAAGTCCTTTAATGAATTCCTGTGCAATCCTCAGATCATCTTCAAGTTTGATATTCTTCAATTTCTCTGCATCAAAATCTTCAAGAGCTCCTTCCAACTATTTTCTTAGGTTCTCCATCTGTATCGGTGTCAGAATCTTCCTCAAGCTGTTAGGATTTTTCAAATAGAGGACCAGGTTCTGATACCAATTATTAGAATCAATGACAGTCCCAAAGACACTGAGAGGGGGGGGGTGAATCAGTGTCTAACCGGTTAACAGAATATTTATACTTATTTAAAACTTTGCATCCCAAAACAGTGTACGGTAAATAAGAATTAATGCAGCAAATAAGAATAACAGAGACAGCATAGAGAACACACCATAACACAAGATATTTAATGAGGAAACCCGATGTGGAAAAAACCTCGGTGGGATTTGTGACCCACAATATTTAGTCACTAGCCAATGAATAAATACTACTTACAATGAGGGGCATGCACATGCAGGGAATCCAACTGCCTAGAGCTCATTGCTTAATTACAAAATAGAAGTCTCACTGACTTACAAAATGGATGATTAAATCCAATACAATGTACTGCTCAAATTAGCATCAACTATGCCAGGTTTAGTACCGGTTTAAGCTCAGTCTATAACCAAAACCTTGTCGTCCTTATACAAAAATCTTCTATCAATTTCACATCATATCATTCATCTTTTATCACACATACCACACACAAAAATGACCTACAAGACTTCATACATATATGAGTCTCTTACAATATACCAAGTCAGCTTACAAAAAGATAATTACAATAAAAGATATTTCCATGTCGGCTTGAGTGCCAATATACTGTTGCCGATGTAATCTGAATGCTGGTGAAAGTGTCTCCCGGTGTCGGTGCTTGCCAGTGTATGTAGAAATCTTAATGCCGGTGAATTCCAGTCGGTTGCCTATCAGTTTGTCAATCAGTTTGCCATCAATGACAACACAACCATTCTCATAAGAGTGTAGAATGCCAACACCCTCTACCTTTGTTATTCTGATCATTCTTTCTCTTTAGCTTCTCCATTGCTCTTAGTGCTAGTTGAAAGCACTTTTTCACTGTCTCTGGTGCTAGTATGTTGATCTCATCTTGGATACTATATTTCAATCCACTAAGATATATTTCCACTTTCTCCGGTTCCTCCTCATGGTGTTTGGTCCTTAGACTCAACCTGTGGAACTCCTCGGTATATGTACTCACATCAAGATCTTTTTGCCTCAAACCTTGCAACTTATTGTAGACTTGGACTTCATAGTCTACTGGGATGAATTGTGCCTTCACTTTTGCCAACATTCTATCCCATGAGGTTATCATACCTCTACCTTCCTTCACTCTCTCACCTTGGAGGTAATTCCACCAAGTGAGCGCTGCTCCTTTCATCTTGTACTTAGAAAAGATAACCTTCTTATTCTCAGGGGTCTCTTTGCATTCAAAATGGTTGTTCAATGCCTCAATCCAATCCATTAATTCTTTTGCATTCATTTTCCCACTAAACATAGGGATGTCATCTTTACCTGATGATGATTCTTTGCCAATGGACTTTAGGACCTCAACAAATTCTCTCTAATCTGCAGGTAACTCAACTTCCTACCTTGGGGTCTCTTCTTCTCCCCCTTGTTCTTCTTCTTCATCAGAGTCACATTCACCCTCCTTTTTTAAATTTTGTCTTTAGCCTTCTCTAACTCCCTCACTATGTTTTCAAACATCTCTTCAAACATCTTCTTGATGGCATCTTGATACATATTCTTAGGAGGCATGTTACTAGCCTCTCCCTCACTTCCTTCCGCGAACATACATCACAAATCACTTTCCCCAAGCGATCCAACTCATGTTCTGATACAAATATGATGCAAAGCCACACAACAACTAGGTGAAAAACTTCTCTCACCCCTAACTACTATATCCAAAAAATGTCCTTTTTCTTGTTCAAGGTGAACAACACACCTACCAAATGCTCAACTCACACAACAATTTGTGTGACCAGATCCATACCGGTTCGGTCTCTTCTAGTACCAATATGATGAAAACACTCTACCCTTGTGTGAACCGGTTTAGTGTCTTCTGGTACCGGTGGAATGGAAACCTATTGGATTTTTCCTATTGGTGGTCCAACCAACATAAAAAACCCATAAGATCTAGCAATCAGATGTGTTAGGGATTACTTGCCTCACAACTATCCAATTGTCTAGTAGCCCTACCGGTTGAGTTTTCCAAACACAACTTAACAAAGTTCCAAAGGAAAAGACAAAAAAGGGTGGATTCAAATGCCCTTTATCTAGTTGCACAATTTCCAAAAAGATTAGGCTCTAACCACAAGTTAAAAGGTTTGTACCCTTATTGTCCTTCCAGACCTAAATAAGCCAATTAAGCCTAATTTACAAAGCAAGTATCCCTTGTATTAGTCCCCCAACTGAACCAACACTTCTACAACTTGGGGTAAGGTGTCAAACCACCAAATCCAAGGTTTCAAGACTTGATCTCATCTTCTTTATCTTCTGCAAGTGATTTCCACTACTACAGTTTAGGCAATCACATAGAGATCCCTGCCTAGGGTTAATTCAATCTTTCTGATCTTGGAGCCTCCCTGCAAACCAATACCAAAATCTTATGATACAATGGCCCTTCTAACATTTTCCCCATAGGTTATTTGGTCCTCCGGTGAAAATGTCAGATTAAGGGCATCTTTACAGTGAAACCCTAGGTGTCGGTAGGGTTTGTGATCAGTCTGGTTAGAATGAGATGGATCCCTACAACCTGATTATTATAGAACCTCAAAATTGATTCAAATGAAAGGTAAGAAACTTCCCTAACTCATCTGAATGGTTTCAGACATCCATCAATCCGTACTGACCAGAAATGAACAACAAAACATAAAATTTCAGAAAACTCCAAGTATATTGTATTGCTCCAAACTCCAAAACATCATCAATTTTATCAACTTCAACAACTACATCGACAACAACTTGGAATCGATCCAAGTGGGCATAATATAGCCTCCCTAATGGTTTCCAACCACTTTTCAAACTCTAGAACCGTTGGAGGATTAGTTATCCCTTTTTACAATATTTTGTAATGACAACAAAAGTTGTCAACTTGCACTTTTCAAACTGGGTGACTCCAAGGTGTATTCAACCTATTCCAAGGATTGGTCTGATGTTTCTAAGACCAATATTCATTTTCCTGACTCATGCCTAGACTTCTACTGACCCACATGGTCATGTATCCATGGTGGCTTATAAATTGCAACCATGACAATGCCTTATATCAATTGGGTCTTATTGACTCACAAAACTATCAACCTATTACAGATGATCCTTTTTACCTCATGGGTGACATTATTCTCTTTTAGTCTTCAGTTGTGTCCTCCTTTGTGTCGTTAGATGCTCTTGCACCAAACATCCTTTAACTTGGGCCTTCATCTTTGACTACATAGTTAAAAATAGAAAAGGTAGACTTTTTATCATTTTTATATTATCTTTCTTAATACAACTTCATTTTTTAAAAGTTTGGAAAAATAATTTGATTTAAATTTTGACACATTCAAGATTAAATGGCTCTCTTTTATAATATAAATGTAAAATATTAATTTGATAATAAAATATTTAAAACTTTTAAAACAATAAAAATAAGAAAAAATAAAATAAAATCTATTATAATAATACTCTATAAAAAGACATTCTTGTATATATAATTGAAAATAAATCCATCTCTTTTCACATGCCAATTATAAAAAGATATAATAAATGCTCAAGTTAATATTTGAATTAAATGAATTCGTGTATCTCAAGAATAGAAACAAAGGTTGATATTTATTTTTAAAAATAAAATAAAATATGTATATCTGTAAGACAAGAAAGCAACAGTATACAGGGCCGTTGCGAGAATCGAACTCACGATCGCTAGACCAAATTCGTTTTTGACTGGCAAAATTTTGATTATATACGGCACAGTCTAGTAAATAGTTATCAAGTTTAGATAGTTAATGACAAGATCACTGTCGGTTGCCCGTCTAGCTCAGTTGGTAGAGCGCAAGGCTCTTAATCTTGTGGTCGTGGGTTCGAGCCCCACGGTGGGCGTTGCATTTAAATTGTTTCGATGACCAATCATTTAATGTTGCAAAGTAAATTTTGTCTTTTTCATCATTAATTGGATGATGATAGGGTAGTGACGGCGTATATGAAAATTAGAACAAGAAAATAATTCTTAATTTATATTAAAATAAAGTAATTTTAAATTTTGTCTTTTTCATCATTAATTGGATGATGATAGAGTAGTGACGGCATATATGAAAATTAGAACAAGAAAATAATTCTTAATTTATATTAAAATAAAGTAATTTTAAAACAATTTGTCAAGTAAAAAAAAATATTTTAAAATTAATATATTTTTAGGAAAAAGCAATATGAGTAATTAGATAGAATATTAGTTTTAGGTTAGATTCATACTAGCAATCACACCTTGTTGTGCAATGAGTATGCTGAAAAGGTGTAGAAGGTCGATTCAGGTCAATTGGTAGGCCATGTAGCAAATAATGTTGTTTTTGCAATAAAGGTCTCAATGGGTATACATGATAGCTTCAACTAAACTATGCATTTAATTATAAGGTTCTAACCATGACTAAAAAAAACCTTTAAATCAAGAAGATAATGAGGGTCCATTACCAATAAGATCATGTTAGTTTTGTGATAGAGAGAGAGAGAGAGAGAGAGGGAGGGAGAAGAGCAAGAGAGAGTAGGGCAATAGATATAGGGAGAGAGAGAGAGAGAGAGAGATACGAGAGGGAGAGAGAAATATGGAGAGATGGAGATATATGGGAAGAGAAAGAGAGACAAAGAGAGATGAAAATACAAGGGAAAAGAAAAGGAAATAGAGGTAGAGAGAAATAGATAATGGAGAGAGAGAGGGAGGGATATGGAGAGAGATAAATAGAGATATAGATAGAAACGGATAAAGAGATAATATGGAGCAAGAGAGATGAAGTGAATAAAGCAAGAGGTAGAGATAATGAGATATAAATAGAGGGGGAGAGAGAGATGAGATACAAATTTGACAATGACAAAGAGAGAGAGTTATAGAGAGTTAAGATAGAGTTTCTGATAGGGAGGAAGAAACAAGGAGTACATGTATATGAGGGAGGGAGAGACACACACAGAGGGATATATATTTTTGTTATCTTTGACTTTCAAATGTTGTTAAAAGAATTAAATGAGGCTCTTCCTTGTCTAATTATTATTATATTATTACTAAATTTTAGTTAGTAGATTATTTATTTATTGCTTTATTATTCTATTAATATTATTTTTATTATTCTATTACTAATATTTTTATTACTATATTATATTAATCTTGTATCGTTATTATTAGTTAGTCTAAAAGAGTTTAAGTTCAATAATTAGAATGTATAAATAAACTGAACCCAAGTCAAATGTAAATGATTACTTTATCAAATTGTAGAATTAATTACATGTTTGATTATTATATTATCTTCTTTGTGAAATAATAATTATATTATTTATATACTATTATATCATATTATTATATTATATTATAATTAGATCCTAACCCTAATACAATTTCTCTTATATAAAAATACTAAAAAAATTGAAATTGCAATTTAATTTTTAAAATATTTATTAAAAGATATTATATATCCAAATTAACCAGCGCTAAAATTTAATAAATCTCTGGAACTCTACAGATGCACTGGTGGGCACGGAGGGCGGCTTTTCAACACATTTGGCATACAAATATGGAAACGGGAAATGTCCCAAATAACATTCTAGCAATGTCAATTTCAAGCTCCAAATATCTTTGTATAACCGTTATAACTTCCACCACAGCTGTCGAGGTCGAATCTCTTGGGGCTCATGTAAGCATGTGTTCCCACAAAGGAATTGCAACAAGGGTCTATAGTGGATGATACAAATTTACTGTAGAGCCCCTCCCCGATCAAGCTCCGGTTAACTCAGTTGACCCATGGTTGACCTTACTAATAAATGCTATAATTCAATAGGATGGGCTATGTTAGATGGATAGATTGTTGAGAAAAGTAATTGAACAAGGTTACGAAATCATTTCACCTTGAGGTGTACATTTTGATGTGTTATGGATACATAACTTTATATGATTCTAGAATAGGATAACTTTGAGATGATGTATGCCATTATTGGATTTGCAGGACTTTTACTGTGATGATAGAAATAGGATGCATGTCTTATGTATGGATCAAATTATGAGGATTATGATAATTGCTAATGTGGATTTATTTGGATATAAGATATATCGATTTGTTTAAATGTAAATTGTATGTAGAGTGTTTGATGTGTATTTTTATTCATGTGTTTAATATTATATGAGGTTATTTGGAATTACTAATGTGTAATTGAGATGCGCAAGAAAATTATCCATGTGACCATGAAAATATTATGGAGAACCAAACCTAGACCTATGTATGTTCGTAAAGCTAGGGGTTGTCTATTTGGAGA
Organism: Cryptomeria japonica; assembly: GCF_030272615.1. Lineage (NCBI taxonomy): Eukaryota > Viridiplantae > Streptophyta > Pinopsida > Cupressales > Cupressaceae > Cryptomeria > Cryptomeria japonica. The sequence continues at coordinate 571,391,682 of NC_081409.1, read as the reverse complement.
GACAACACCCCATATGTATCGTATTTTATTTGTGAAAGTAAATGTTGCGTGTGTGTTAAATTAAATTTATTAATTTATGTAAATCCAACAAGAGGCAAATTTCATGTGTAATTTTGTAATGTATTTTATTGTGTCACTTGACACATGTTGATTTATGTCTTGATTTTTGACTTGTCTCTTGGAGGGAGTTGTTCAACTATAGCTTTTTCAAACATTTGAATGTAGTTCTAAATTTTCCTTGGGTAGAGAGTCTTTGGAGTGGTCAACACAGGTTGGACCCTAAATTTAACTTCAGATGGGTTTATAAGGGGTCAAATGGACTCCTAGGGGTAGTTTAAAGGTGTTTCCTAAAGCCCATAAGGTATACCTATGAGTTAGGAGTGTTTTTAGGCATGTGTCTACTCCCTTGTGACTATTTAGTCATCCCAAAAAGTGGGTTTTCTAAGATGTGCGAAAATTCAAAATTAGAAGGTGCCATCTAGGTTAGATAACCTTCCCTTTTGATGAGAGATCATTTTTGATCTTTTTCTTACTTTTCCCTTTTTCAGTTTTAAAAATCTGTGAGAACTCTCACTAAGGTCTTCTTAAGCAAGAATGAGAGATTTTGTGGGTAATCACCCACTCTCCATTTTTGGAGACTATGCATTTTTGAAAAATATAGTTTTTGGGATAGAATTTTGGCTAAGTGTAGAAGGAAGATTGGTGGATTTGGGTTGCTCATCCTCAAACTAAGTTCTAGCACACCTTTGGGCAGATTGAAGGTTGGTTCATCCACTTCTTTTGGTTTCTTTTAAGTTGTATGTTTATGTTGGAAAGATTGTTTGAATGAAAAGGTTGTTGTCTTGTATTTTCTTTTGTAAAGATTATTATGCGACCCTTCTTTTATTCTTTTATGCATTTCCTGTGACTTGGGAGTAACCAAGGTCTTCTACAATTAGGAGAGTAGGATGGTCTTGCGGGTGGTAGGAGTTTGACAGCCCTCGAGTGAGAGACTCTCATTATGAGAGTGAACTCAAGGGGTGTATATGTGACCCTTGCTGCATGGTCTGGTTTGTGCATTTGGGGGTCATAAGGGGAGAAACTATGGCATGAATGCCTTGGGGGGCATAAGGAATGTGGGGTTAATGAACTTGTGATATATCTTTGTTTGCCATGAGGTGGCTTTGTGATCTACTATTTTTGCAGTCTCCTCAAGGTATTTGGTCCACTACCACCCATGTAAAAACATCACATTTTATGATGAAGTGTAGCCTTGGTTGGGAAAGTGTTTGTTGTATGTTTTTCCCTTGCTTGATGTGTTTGCATGTGTGTAACCTGTCTAGGGCTTGGTTCTCCAAGCTTGGGGGTGGCTTCTAGTAAGTCTAGACTGGGAGGTGAGCACTCCATAGTCAAAACCTTATGATTTATTTACAGGTTGCTTAGAAAGAAAAGAGAAAGACAAGTTTGGAAGTTGCTGGTTTTACTTGATTTGCAGAAAAGGATGAAGGAATGGAATACCATATTTTAGTTGCAGCAATATAAAGGAAGAACTATATGTTGTATTTATTTTGAAAAAAGAAATGCATTCATTTTATTTAAAGTCCTCATTTAATAGAAATGAGAGGCTAGTTGGATATCTCACCCATTTGTATTGTTGGCTATATTGTATTTAAAATACACTTTAAAGAAATGCATAATTTTTTTATTAAGTATTATTTTGTTACAAAATGAAATATTTATCTTTGGATTAAGTTCCTATAGTTAATGAAATAATATTTGTTGTATGCATGTTAGTTTTTAAAATAAAAGATCATTTTATCTCCTTATGCATAGTAAAATAATGGAAACGAGTAAAGTAATAAACTTGCATGTTAGTAAGAGAATATTAAAGCATTTAGTCCTAATTATTTATTTCCAAATACATATCATGGTTTAATAGTTGCTGTTAAAATTTATTAAATTCTGTCACTTTATTTATTTGCAGTAAATAAATCTAGAATTAATAATCCATCTCTAAAGTTAGCAAATAGATTTTCAATAGAAAAAGAAATGTTTATTTAAATCTGTCAGTTTTGAAAATCTGCTTTAAGTGATTTTATATATATATATATATATATATATATATATATATATATATATATATATAAACAGATTGTTTAAAGTAAATAAAAATTTTTTTGCCCTATTATCATGTTGTCAATATTTTAATAATTTCTGCATGATCCAAAAAGGTTTTAAAAAATATATATAGATTGCTTAAATGTGTGTATATATGTATATATATAAAAATATAAATATATATACATATATAAAACTTCACATTTATTTCTCTATCTGTGAAACTTCTTTTTTTTTTTAAAAGAAAGGGAAAACTTTTTATACCACAGAAAGATATATATATATATTTTGTATTTTAAAAAAAATATGTAAACAAAAGGAGCACTAAAATTATTATTTTTAAATAAAAATAAATAAACCAAAAGGGGGAGCCTCGACCCCCCCACGCTGTGGGCGGTGACCCTCAGCGGCGGTTGTAACCGCCACTGTGGGCCGCAACCCACAGTCGGGGAGGCTTCGGCCACCCCTGTGGGTGGCGCCCCCCAGTGGCGGCGCAGCCGGGCTGCGGGCCACATCCCACAGTGGTGGCCAAGGCCGCACTGTGGGCCGTGACCCATAGGCACGGTTGCGGCCGTCCTTGTGGGGAGCCCCCGGGGTCTCCTCCATCACTGCCCCCCCCACTGTGAAAGACCTTCGCCGCCCTCTGTGCGCCCCGTGGCCTCCATTAAACCTTGCGGCTGCTCAAAAAAACTCCTCCTCCGCCATGGCTCCTCCAAACCTGCAAAACACACACATGTCCTAATCCAAATTTCGGGTTACGGAAAACTTAGAATAGATTTAAATAAAATACGTGTGGTAAATGTAACTTTAAATCTAGGGTTACGAATATTAAATGGTTTAAGTGAAATAAAAGAAAAATGGGGGAAACCCAATTCAAATTTTGAATAGGGTATCCCATATATACTTTTGAATACTAATAGTTTATATTTAAATTTCTTAAGTTAATAAATTCATATAAGTGCTAATTTATACATATGTTAATTATATATATATATATAAAATATACATATAATAGTGAACTTAGATAAGGCATTTTCTAGATAGGGTATATAGGGATATATTACATTTAGGCTATATAAAAAGCTTATAAGTATGTAAAAATATATATCCACACACACACACACACACACACACACACACACACACACACATGTTACTAGTTTTCAATTGAAAACTAATGGGTTTTATTTTATTAGCATGTATTAATAGGTGCTTTACTAGTATTTTGACTTAGGGAAACATTTATTTGGTCAACATTAACTAGAGTTATGAAGCAAATGCTAATAAAGGTCACTTTAACCTCTAGACAAATTTTAAACGCATTATATTTATCGCTCCCTAAATACTAAGTTGTTAATAGTCTAACTATTAGATTTGATATAATTAATGCTTCGTGTAATTAAAAGATTATTTGAGATTGATAGTATCTCTTGTCAATTAATTTAGAGATTTGTGCTTAATGAATTTATATATTTAATTAATTGGTGGGATAATAATAATTTCTTTGGAAGAGGATATCGTGGTGGAATTATATATATTAAAAAATAAGTCCAAGATCTCGATCTTGTGAATTCATTTAGCCTAGATGGAATCTTATACTAAATAAAGCAAGTAACATTTTAATGTTTGACACTTCAATTTTCATTTGTTCGATTAATTAATATTATTACGTTAAAATAATATTAATAATTAATTTATAGACACAAGATTTAATCAAGTTATAAAGGAAGGATGTATTATCACGGATGGAGGAAACATGTTAGGAGATAAATAATAATTATTAAAGCAATTAATTATATTAATGCCTATTTAGTAGAAGTCAATCTAATTAAGAATTATAATTTGCAATTGTAATAAAAGGGACATTCGATGTGAATTTATTATTGTCCTTATAAAAATCATTTTGTTCCGTTGGATTATAGGAGTTATCGTAATTTGATATGTTTAGGAATATCCTAACTTTGTCATCTAGGAGTTTTATAGAAACCTAAGGCTTCTAGGTAAATTGGTACTATTCATCGCTCACATTAGAAAATGTTTTATTATAATTTAAGATTCTGCTTGGAACAACCTATTAAGTTGTCATATCTAATTAAGCATAGGTTGCATATAATTAAATGTTTCAAAAAAAAAAAATTGTTGTGTGTTTTTTTGCCCAAAAGTTTGGGCATGACATTTACTGACCCCAAAGTTCACAATTTTAATTCTCTTGAGATTTTTGCTAACAATCTTCCAATCCCTTCACCACTTGTTGTGCAATGTTGGCCAAGAAGGACTCGCTCAGCCTTGTCTTTTGCTTTGGGAGCCCCCATCCATGTATTCCAAAATAAAATTAATGTTCCCTCGTCATGGAAGATCCCTTGACATTTGAGAACATAAGGACAATCAGTTTTCCCGAGGATGTCCATTTCCCTGGTAACGTGGGAGTTAAGGTAGGAATCATGGGCTGAGGTGAGATTGGAGTTGTGGGCTATGCACAGGACTTGAGGGCGTAGTAAGTGTTGGGTCTCAAATCAATAGATTGGATAGGTTCTAAGGAAATGCCAACTCCTATGATCAAACCCTCCAATTGACTTGGCCAACTTATAGAGTGAACCTATTTGGTTACTAACTCTCTCACTTTAGGCTCTGCAGGACCTAGGCGGGTATACCTACTCACTAGTTGTTCCTTCAGCTAATGCTTTTTATAGCAGATTTAGTGTCTTAATCTGATATCTCCTAGTCTCAGAATGGCATAAGTTTCTTAAACAGATTGATTTCAGATGTGTGTATTGATCTATGTATCTTGTAAAAGTATATATGTTACACTTTGGCTAAATTACCTACTATACCTACTCTACTAATCCTAATGCTTAAAAGTAAAGGGTAATTGGTATGGTTAAAGGGTTTGTTTACAAATGACCAGTGCCTTTCCTCTTATTTGGGCTACAGAGTCTTATATTTCTTCAGGACTTATTGTGTAAACTTATGAGACAATTTTTAAACCCACCTCTTTTGGTAAGTCTGTCAGTTACTGTTTCTTATGAGCTCTATTTTGATGTCTATATTGTAAACTGCTTGAATGGATTTAACCCTAACTTTTAAGAGACCATCCAAGGAAGAAATATAGGGAACAATTACAATTCATGAGTAAATCTTTTTGATCCAAATCTACAATATGAAACACAAAATTTTACTAGAAGAACACAAATAACCTTATCTCCTTTAGATAATATCACAAGCAACTACCTTCTAAAAATATGTTAACTCTCAACACATATGAGAAAGAAAATGCAACTGGTTATTTTTGATAAAAAGTTTTAAAGTACAAAATTGCCTCCACCTCTTCTATCTCTCCTCCTCCTTTTCTCTTTACATTTTACATCACACATATATATGTGTTTGAATGGTTTTCATACCCCTTTGGGTGAAAAGACACCCCCTTTTAAATAAAAATAATTCCAAATCCCGAAATTGCCTTAGTTTATGTAATTAATTGTCACTTTACAAGTTGTTTAGACATATTAGAGGTATTTTAAGGCTATTTTATGGGTATATAATGGATAAATGGTCTTTAAATGATGTAAATACCCCCTTTGGTGCTTCACACTCCATTTTTTATGCCCATTATTGTGTTTATGTTATGGTTTCATATTGTGCAACAAATATAAAATATATTACTTGTACCTATTCAATATATATATATATATATATGTATATATATATTTAGAATTTTTCTTGCTCCTTGTCTTGGAATTTGGAATTCTAAAAATTGCAAATTTTAGGGTTCCAACAGTAAGAATATGATTTGCTATGGAAGGATTTCTACACAATGCCTCCATTACCATGTCCCAATATTCTCACTTTTTCTAAATTATGGAGGTTCTGTACATCCTCTATGGGAGTAAGGGACGGAGAAAGATGCTTCATCTTGAGCCTCTTTAGGTTTGTTTTTTCTTCAGCATGAGAACAGAGCCGAGGAATAACCTAGTGAAGTTGAAGTAAATTTGTACGACTATCTGTGCATGCGTAGATAAAATGAGTAAACAATTCCAGGGTAAACAATAGTGATTTGTACATTGATTACTCCAACTACTAGTTTGAGCAAGCTAAGAGAGGTGGGCCGTGGCTATTGGACGCGTCTATTCTGGGTCCAAAAAGACAGTACGGATTGACTAACACACGTGTTAGTCGTGTGTTTTACACCATCGATTTTCCAGTTAACGGTTGTGGTTGACTAACCTGTCAATAACACGTTGTATGACATGTCTGTTTTGGAGCTAGAATGGCTATTCTGGCTCCAAAATGGACTTTTCATACAACGTGTTAGTCAATCGCATCCGTTTATTACAAAATTGACTGTGTAAAATGCACGACTAACATGTCCAGAATAGATGCGTCTAGAGAGGTGATCGCCAAAAAGAGAGCAGTGGAGGCTATTCGCTGAAAAATGAATGTGATTTGATGGATGTCAATCATCTTGTCCGTGCATTGACAGATGAAGGTCTCTTCATATGGTAGCATAAATAAGTTAAGAGTGAACAATGAAATACGAACACCATTCATTAAAAAAAAGCAGTCACGCAGAAAAAGGCAGTAATAGAAAATGGAATAAAATGAATGAACACAATATCTCTGATGGTCTTGCATTGGTTTTCTTTAACTATCAACCATAGATTTTCAATTTCAACTTGTCTATCTCATATAGGGAATGCCTTTGACATAATTATAATATGACATTGGAGCATATGAAAATTTTAGTATACAGAAAATAGAGAAAAACAATTAAATTTTGATTTTTTTATGAGAAGAAATTTTCATTTGAGAATTATGCCAAATTTAATTGTATCTCATAAACATTTTCGACCAATTTTTAAATTAAGTCGTGTATTAAAAAAAAGTATCTAACCCTACCTAGACCTGTGGAATCTACACGGTTGAATCCAGAAACTTAGCATAATAATCATCATGAGTTGTAGAAATTGTCCAGATCTTTGGATTCTTTTGGACGTGTGCTCCCAAGCAAGAGCCTCTGATCGAGCAATCGAGATGCTAACAAAACCTAGACAATTGAATCCAGAAACTTAGCATAATAATCATCATGAGCTGTGGAAATTTAATACCTTTGACTACCTAGACCTTTCAAATCATGTACCAAGAAAATACTCCAACACTACCTAAACCTTGCAATTTTTTCTATACATACTATTCTTGCCCAAGAAGAAGGTTAATATAATACTATTACTTATTTGGGAGCCTATTCCAGAGGGTGAGGAACTCTAAGATGTTTGAACCCCACTTTAATAAAGACTATTTATTGTGTACATAAAAATCAAAATACAAACAAAATACCTCTTAAGCAAATAAACATAAAATAATTTTAAATAATTCCAAAGTAAAATAAAATAATATTTTTTGTAAATAAAAAACAACATTTTAAATGAAAAAGAATGAAATAAAAGAAAATATGTTTTAAATAAATAAAAACTCAATATTGATATTTTTTGTGGTGGGTGAATGTTTGTGAATTGAAAGTTATGAAAGCCACTATATTGCCCTATGCTTGTTTATGTAGCATGGCATTAAAGCATATGAAAGTTTTAGTATATAAGAAAAAATTGCTATTCCACAACTAAATGAGAAAAATAATCAAATTTTGATCTTCTTGAATAAAGAAGAGATTTCCACTTTCAAAGCATGCCAATTTTGATTATATCTCACCAACATTTTGGCTAATCTCTTGACAAAAATGTGCCTAAAAGGGACTCTTGCCCCACCTAAATCTGGGTCAAATGGACACCCCAAAATCATGAAAACCTCTCTGAATCAAGTGGCTGAATAAAAGCTCCCAGACCCAATTCAAGCCTGCAAGTAGGACACATGTGCACCAAGTGGACACTAGCAGTTCATGCTAGTGTCCTTGTCATGCGCTAGCATCCTTGGGACTGGTGAACTTGTGTTGTTGTCCTCCAAGACATGCATTTGTCCAATATAGTGAGCTTACCAGTTGGACAATTTAACATCCTAAACACCCAAAACCCCTTGGTGAAGTCAAAATACCCATAAAACCCACAAACAAAGAGAATTGGGTAAAAATGTGAGAAAATGAGTCAAGGATGATGAATCAAGTTAAATCAAAACATACTTATTGCACCCATAACCTCCCAAACTAACTCCACAATACTCAAAGATGTCCGAACCACCAAGAAATAAAGTTGAGACACCTCACGAGTAGTCCTAGTTGAGCCTGGAATGACACTGACATTCTCAAAACCACACTCAAACATATGAAAACTCATGACCATAATAAGAGATGGCTAAATAAACCTCTAAGACTAAAAAAACCACATCTATGTTCATTTTTTAGCACCAATAGAATTGTTCCTACAACATATCCATAAGGCATGAAGAAATGAATAACATTCAAGTACATAGGTTGTGCTTGACTCCAACACCAGAGCATGTAAGGATACCAATACCAATATAATATGTTACAAATACATCCATCTCTTGGAGAGTCCAATATGTATATAACCAATGTTTACAATACAAGACACAATTACATAAGATTACATTCTTAAAAAATGCTAGAATGAAAAGGAACAAATATTAAGGATGATGGCAAATCACTTCGAGCCGATCATGATTCAAGTCCACCAGTCCCCAACGGTGCTTGGTAACACCACCTGACCATGTGGTACCCTTAGGACCACCCCATTGTTCTTGTGGAGATAGTCACATAGCCTAAACAATCATACAAACATATAATAGGGACTATAGGCTCACACCAGTGCCAAACATGGAGCATGTCTAAACATGAACATCTCAACCAACAAGAATGATAATTCAACATCAAGATAAGCATATAAGAGCCATAAAATCAATGCAATCCAGATCACATACAAGTTAGGATACAGTCAACAAGGATTCATAACATTAAGACATCAAGTATGAATCAACTCATCAACTAATCACCAAAAGAAAAAGAGACCAAATAGCCAACATATAGGGCAATCACCAGAGCCCATAAAGAAGCACTATCAACATGAAAGCATATCAACTTTCAGGTGCTACTCATAACTACAAGGATAGGTACACAAAGAAAAAGAGTAGGGAGTGTCATTGTGTAGCTTGAAGGGATAGCTCATTCCAAATTGAGTAGTCCTCTCATATAGACAAGGAGACTTGATCATGCTAGATGAAAACCCCATGAATAGATAAGCCAACTCATCCTTAGTCTATATGAGAACTTAAGGCATGCGAGGGGCATCTAATTTATCTAATTTAATGTTTTAACCCATTCCAAGTTTTAATTAATGTTTCCACTTGATTACTAAAATGTCCAATGAGTTACCTCGATGGCCCCTTTGTGCCCAACCCCCATTAGACACCACTCCCATCATTGACCCTATTACCTACCTTAGGCTTAATGAAATCCAAAACATGAAACCAAAAGAAAAATATACCAATTTGCATACCAATTAATTTCATCAATTGAGCCCAAAATACTCAAACACAATCAATTTCCCAAATGGCTAAAACACCAAGAGAATGGATCCAAAATGATACTACAGTATTATTTGCTTATATAATATCATTATGCTACAAAATAATATCAATTTTTTTATCACAAAATTCTAAATTTTAACAAATTCCATTATGGGCCAAAAACAAGTCCAAGAGGCCATCTACCATTGATGGACCTCCAAGAACTCAAATTTTCAAAGTGCACCAATAAAATCCACTGATCCATATCTACACAACATCACAAATATGCTTTCAAATCCTCATTTCATCAATCCAATAATATTTGCACAACATGTCCCCATATGAAGCCATTCTTCCTTGATTTGAAAACATACAATCTATATAGACAATCAAATGTCAAAATTTGAATTGGATAATTGTATTAAAACACTCAACTAAACATTCAAAATAAACTAGAAACCATTTGGTTGAGAAACAAGGGAGAAACATAAATCCCTACCTCAAAACTTGACCAAAACTTCAAATGTGAAATGCAATCCATACTCATCGAAATTGGATGAATAGACCAAACAACTGGTAGAGTTCACCGAGACAATTATCTTCAGCATCTAACCGACAAAAATCAACCCAAGCAATCTCCCCAAGTCAGCTATTCAAATTTAATGTGTAGGGTTTTTGAGAGCTCAAGAGATAAAAATGACTAAGTGCCCCAAATATGAACTCAATTAAAAATTATAAACTCACTTTGTGAGTAGAATAAAATAATAATAGAATCAAATAAAACTTAAAATGTCAATTAAGCCCCCAAATGTCCCTCATGATAAAATCATGCAATTATCATTAAATTGAATACACATAAGGCACATTTGACAATTAGTTAACAAATCACCTCATTTATATTAAAATATCATTAATATTTGGATATTAATTGACGATAATTCACAATTGGTTGGCTATGCATAAATAGTCATTATGAGTCTTACACAAAAATGTATTATGGTAACCAAACTTTACTGAAATGGTAATTAGAGGTGTAAACATGTATAATCAAGAAAATCATCAAAATTAGGAACAATGGCTAAGGCTGGGTGACATAAATGACCATTGTGTTATCTCATGTAACCACCATCAAAGATATGGGCACACTTAGACCTACAGAGCTAGGTGGAGTTGATGCCCTATACCTACATCAACCAAAACACAAAAATTACTTATGCATATGCATAGATATATAATATAATTGAAACACATAAATAATCAATCCACAATAGGAGTCACATAATAACATCATTCGTAACATTATAGCTCATCAAATCAACATAACATAATCAAATTGAATATAATGATAGTACTGCATCTTGTATATGGTGAAAATGGATAACAATAATAATGATATTGAAAGGCTAAATGAATTCAACCACAAAACCCTAGCCTAACAACAACAAAGATCCACCATAACATATGAAGATTAGCTAAGACAATGCAAATCAAATGAAATCACAAAGATTATACCATCACATGTCCAATAGGGTTTGGATCTCCATTCTTCCTATCTCCATTGATCTTGCTTGATATATTTGCTCTCAGATTTTATGTGTGCACAAGAGCTCAACAAAGAACGGAAATGTGGTTGCAAGTAGGATCGCCTATGTTCAAAAGCATAGTGTAGTCAAGTAGTCAATGGGGGGGGTTGATCATGAAGGAAGCATCTCCTTATATAGAAGACACTATATGAAATGGAGGGATAAGATTGAGAGGTGTAAAAGGAGGTCGGCTATGATTAGAGGGTAGGTAAAAGAAATAATAAAATAATGAAAGGGGTAGGTAGTGTATGAATTAAGAGATGAATGACATGTGTCATGGGTAGAAAAGGTTAATGAATTAATTAAATAAATAAAGATTTATTTAATTAATAGAAGGAGTGAGATCAATTAAATAAATAAGATATTTATTTAATTTAGGAAAAGGATAATTTAAATAAATAAATGTATTTATTTAAATGAGAAATAAGGTTAGAAGAGGATAAATGAATTAATTAAATAAATAAAGATTTATTTAATTAATAGAAGAATTAAGCTTAGATAATTAAATAAATAAAATATTTATTTAATTAGACTGGACAATTTTGGGTGTCTACATTTTGCTCCTCTTTGAGACAATGCGACTTGTCACATTGTTTCAAAGAAGATAATATGAACTGATACAAAGTTGCCCCAAGATGGGAATGATTTGCCCCCTCGAGAGATTGGATGAAAATGTGTGAAAAGATTGCAGACAATCTCTCGATAAGAAAGAAAGGCTAGAATGGACTGACCAGATAAAGTGACAAAGTCACGGGATAACGAAGACTGACACAGGAAACGAGGGCTAGGACTAGGGCTAGGGTAGTCTATAAGATAGACCACGAGGGAAATACATCCTCATTGTCATCCACACATCCAAGAGATCAGAGTGCAGAGCGAGATAGAGCAGCAGCAGTTAGCAGCGATGGCAATGGCTCACAGATTCGATCGCGTTTGTCGATTTCAGAGGCCAGCAGAGGCAGGAGAGCCAGTAAGTACCACAAAACCTCCTTGTACTTTGATGCATTTATTGTTGTCATTAATGCATGCTAGGTAGAGTAATAAATGCGCTTAGAATAGGGTCCAAAAAATGTCAAAAATGTGTAGGTGCGTCTGCATCAAAAATGTGCATTTATGTCTCCTAGGGCAAATTGGCAGTTTTGTGATGAACATACGCTGTCAATTAGATAAGCTGCTGAGGGGATAGACTCAAGCAAGTCCTCTAGGGAAGACTAGGATAACAAATAGGGCTAGGATTAACAATTCTATGATAGAACATATGTTGCCAATTAGGAAACGTCTCAAGAGGATTCACTCAAGTAGAGGCCCTAGGATAGGATAGATCAAGGCACTTTGTGATGAACAGTGAGTATCAAGATATAGTACTTTGTGATGAACAGGGAGTACTAAAATATGAGCAACACTTTGTGATGAATAGTGAGTGCAAATGTGAGTAGCACTTTGTGATGAACAGGGAGTGCCAAACACATAGTACTTTGTGACGAACAGGGAGTACCACTAGGATAGAAGCAACACTTTGTGATGAACAATGAGTGTCACTAGGACTAAGCTGATTGATTTGTGTGACTACAAGTGTATTTGCCTATGCTGGAGTCATGAGAGAGATTCCCATTGACTCAGAGGTTGCGACTTGAGTTGACAGCCGAGGACCGAGCTGCGATTGAGGCTATGGGATTGAGACATATTCTGAATGTGCCTGAGTTTTGGGTGAACATGGGATTGCTGACTACACTGGCAGAGAGGTGGCACTCTGAGACTTGCACTTTTCATTTGCCGATGGGGGAGATGACAGTCACCCTGGAGGATGTATACAAGATTTTGTGGATACCGATCGATGGGGAGTTAGTACCCTATGATCGAGATGGAGATAGGGATGCCCTTAGACGAGTGTTCTAGGATCCGGGACTAGAGATGAGGGTGGGACATGTGGCATGGGATACCATGACATGGATAAGATTAGCACTACCAACAGTGTTGGCAGGAGTTATCAGTGGGTTCCTCTGTCCGGATAGGGAGACACAAGGGGTGGCTGCAGAGGACACAGGGGCCAAGAGAGATGATCTTGGGGTGGGTCCTTCTAGGGCTCAGACTCCATCGAGGCTAGCCAGCTCTGAGGGAGGGAGTTCATCATAGCCGTAGAGGGCTCCCTATGTATCAATTTTGTACCATTTTGTATGATGATGTAGACACCTTCAGGTGATTGTAGCCATATGATTTTGACATCATTGTATCATGACACTTATGATTATATATATGAGATGATTCATCTTTGCGGCAGCTATATGCATGCATACTTATGTGATGAAATGTTTCATGATGTATGTTTATGATATGGATGCAAATATGTATGCAATATTTTTGTTCTTTTATGTTTTTTAAATGTTATGCAAATGTGAATGTATGAAATGCAGATGAATATGATAATGCAAATGTAAAATGTGCTAATATGTGTTGTGTGCATGGTGTGATGCAATTGTGATATCTATATGTATGTATGAAATGAGATATGTGGTAATGCAGGTGCAACTACATGAAATGTAAATGTTTTTGGTGTGTCATTATACTCATTTATGTGATAGCAGGCTACGCGGACTCGAGAAGGACGATGGAAGTCAATCAAGAAAGGGGGATGGAAGACAGAAGATATGAAACTGAAAGAGCTTCTTGTGCATTATCATCATTGAGCTTTATTATGGCAAATAGGTTATGACAATCGAGGCATATGGTCGACCTAGAAAGTCATTGTACCTGTTTGCATGGGGATAAGATAGTCACAAACAAGGAATACCCCAGTTCACACTAGACTCACAGTGTCCTCATATCCTTGGACAAGTCATAACATTACTAAGAGACAATCCATAGACAGCAAATACAAATAGGTGACGATACCCCATCCTCGCCTTTCTAGTCAAAGACATCATGGAGATAGAATCTCTAGTCAAAGACGTCCCGGAAAAGCTAAAAGACATGTCACCAAAAGATAAAATCAAAAGAAAACAAAGACTCGACACCAACATCCACTGTAGTCCTCAAGTTTAGTGTCTCTTGTCACTTGTATAAGTCTTATTTGATTGTGGTCACAATGTTTACTTTCACAAAAAGGATAGATAGCACGGAACCATATGTTGTTTGAGTCTATTGAAAGATTTGATTTGTTGAAGCCCATTGTTGCTGCTGTGTCTCATCTGAAACTAACTGAATCCATGAAACTGATACTTTATTGCAGAGAAGATGAAACTTTATTGTGGATTTGTGATGCAAATGTTGCTTTATTGCGGATTGTGCATGGATAGACTGAAGGAAGCTGGAAGAAACTGTACTCCTCGAAACATGTGATGTTTTCAGTTCCACACCCATCACTAGACGTAGGATTTTCCTTAGCCACAGATAGGATCTGATTTATTATGGATGGAAAGGGAGGTTTATTATGAATGGAGAACCAATCTTGGGTAGATCAATAACAAGCTATGATGGGAATGGGTAAGTTTATTATGAATGGATAGGATGTGAGTGTGTGCAAAGTGAAAGCATGAAAGTGAATCCTAAAGGAGGAAGGAGCAATGTCTCTACACATGGCGCTGGTGACCCAATTTTCACCATGGTACTTGCCCAGGGTGCCACAGAAGTGGTTTTCACCATTGGCCAAAATTATTTCTCTTTTTTTTTTCGATTTTTCAATGTTTTTTTTTTTTTTCATTTTTATAATTTTTTTTGTATTTTTGAAATTTTTGAATTTTTTTGTATTTTTGAATTAGGATACTCTAAAGAGCTATGTGTAAAACCTGCGAAGGTGCATGTTGTTGATAGGATCCTCCAAAGTTTCACCTTCTGTAGTTGAGAGCTGATATGCCCCAGATCCATATGCTGCTGTAATGAGGTAAGGACCAAGCCAATTTGGTTCGAACTTGCCCTTCCTCTCTCTGTCCTGCTGATTTTTAGGATTTTCTCTGAGAACTAAGTCCCCTACCTCAAATGTGTGAGGCTTGACTTTGTGATTGTAGCTACATTGTTCCTTGACTGAATGATGTGTAGCTTGAGTGATTGTCTTCCTTGATGAAGGAACTGAGATAGAATTACTAGTGTGTGGACTATGTAGGCCCATATGCGTGTCACCTAAAGAAGTTTGGGCATCCTTGATAACAAAGTCCTTCGAGGAAGTTCCATTAAAGGTCCATGATGTATCACCAGAAGGGAAAGGATGTGTAGAACAAGTGGATGAGTTATGAAGGCTTATGATTGCGAAAAGAAGTGAAAGTAGGATAGCATGATGGAGATTTAGGATCAACAAGTATGCTTTTTGACTTGAAATTTTAGAACTTTTGCCCCCAGTTATTTTGATATTAGGGGAGATCAACTCTTTCTATTTTTGCTTCATAGGATTTTTATCCTTGACTTTGATTTTTTCAGAGTCCAATAGCTTTTGATTTTGATTTGGACTAAAAGACTTTTCTTTAGTTTTGACTTTTAGTTTTTTTTTTCAATGCTTGATTTTTTATCCCCAATGAGTAAGGGCTTTTTTAATTCTTGTTGATCCAAGTCTGGAAGTGGAGTGGAAATAGAATGAGTGGATGAAATGGTAAGGTTATGTGAGCTCTCAAGAGGGCTGGCGATATGCTTAATAGATTCTTCGTTGGAACCACTCTTAGGACTACTGATATCAAAAGTTGCTTGCACCACTAGAGGAGATTTGCATTCAGACCTAGTAGCCACAACACTAGGTGCTTCGTACCCAATTCCTTGCAAATTATTTATAGATTGTTCTTGTTGACTGAATACCTTAGGAGATAGTGGGAGTTGATCAACATGAAAAATATACTCACCACATCCCAAGTCTTTAATCTTGAAATTTTCTTTGATCTCTGTTTGTTTTGATGTAGAAGCTTTCAAGGATTCTGGATCCACATATGCCGATGAAGGAATAGCCTCTCGATTGGCTGGAATTGTTATTTCTGATCTAGGTCACAGATTGTTGCAATATATGAATGGATTAGGGTCAACTTTGACAGTCACTTCAACTCCATTGTGTGGAAACTTGATACATCGATGATATGTAGATGGGACTGCGCTCATCTCATGAATCCATGGACGTCCTAGCAATATATTGTATGTGAGATTGAGATCAAGGACTTGACAAACTACATCCTTTGTAACTGGTCCAACTCTGAGAGGTAAGGTGACTGTGCCTTTGGATGAATGCTCTTCATCATCATATGCCTTGATGGTAATTCTGTTTGTAGAATTCACAGCTTTGTTGGAATATCCCAATTATTTAATAGTGCTCAATGTACAAGTGTTTAGACCTGCTCCTCCATCTATCAGGACTCATTTGATTCTATGTTTGTGTATGAAGGCTTCAATGTATAAAGGTGCGTTATGTGGCTGACATGGAGGCATCATCGGCTTCTATGAATGTAAGAGAGTGTGGAATGGAAAGGTATCCCACCATGGATTGAAACTGGTCCACATTCAAATTAGTAGGAACGACAGTGTCTCTCAAAATTTTGTCAAGAATAGCTTTATGTGCAGGGGATATGTGTAAGAGCTCAAGGATTGAGATAAGCGCGGGTGTCTTCCCTAACTATTCTACAAGGTCATACTCAAGTTTGGTTGATGTGGAAGTGGTGTTTTTAGCTGGAGCACCTTGCAAAGTGATTTTACCTCGACGGGTTGTAACATGACATTCAGAGGTAGGTTCGGAAGAAGATCCAACGCCTTTTAAGACAATCTTGGGTCTCAGGGTAGAATTCTTAGGGTTTTTGTCCTTGATGGTAATGGTAGAGACGTAATTGTCCATCGAGATGTGATTGATAGTTGAATCATAGTTGTAGGATGCTCTGGTATAGTTGGTTTGATCATCTCTGACTTTAGCTTTTCCTTTGTCATGTTTTGGGAATGGTTCCTTAAACATCTCATGTTCTTGATTAGATGAGTGCCCTTCAATTTCAATGTCACCCCTATCAATGAGATCTTGTATGATGTTCTTCAGTTGATGGCAATTTCTTGTCTTATGACCCTTGCTCTTATGAAATTCACAATATTCATCATCATTCCACCAATTTGGTTTGACCTTTGGTTCATATGGAGGAAAATCTGGAATTGTAATTACTTTGTTTGCCACTAGCTTTTTGAAAACTGACTCAAGTGGTTCTCCCAATGGAGTGTACTTCCTTTGTGATTTAGAAGTTGTTTGAGTATTCACCTGATTTGATCTGGAAAAAATGAATTTGGGTTGCACTGTATTGGCATCAACAACACCATCATTTATTGTGTTCTTGTTTTTATTCCAAAATCTTGGCTTGTCTTTTCCTTTAAAGTCATCTTTGTTTTCCTTGAATATCTTAATGACTCCTTGTTCAATTAGGACCCTCTCTGTTGCTAAGCCTTTTTCAATGACATCCTTGAAGGTGGAAAAACAAGCTTTCCTTAAGTCATAACCAATCTCTTTGTTAACATTTTGGGTGAACATCTCTACCATTTGTTTTTGTGGAATTTCACAAGAGCATCTGTTGGCTAGATTCCTTCATCATTGTAAAAATGATGCAAAAGATTCTCCCTCCTTTTGCTTGGTGTTGCACAAGGTAGTGATTGATATGTCTGTCTCTATGTTGTAGGAGAAATTTTGAATAAATGCCTCTGCTAAGTCACCCCATGACTTAATACCAGGTGGAAGTTGGGAGAACCATTCCATAGCTTGATCGCCTAAGCTTTGTGGGAATAATCTCATCAAATATGTCTCTTATGAAGCTACCTCAATGCAAGCTGTGAAAAACTGTCTTATATGTGCCCTAGGATCTCCTTTTCCTCTATACTTATCAAACTTAGGTGTCACAAAGTGTGTAGGAAATGGAGGCATTGGAATGCTCTTGTCAAATGGATAAGGACATATGTCTCTCATTGTGTATGTTGGCTTCAGTGTATTTATGTCCTCCATTTTCTTTTGTAAGTTCCTGATTTGTTGCTCCAAATTGCTCTTAGGTGGAGATCGACTTCTTGGACCATACCCCATGCTTAAGGCACCAATTGGAGGAGAAACATGTTGCATATATGGATGATATTGATCATACACATGTTCATATGGAGGAGGTCTATAGTGATGTTGCATAAATGGACCACTTGGTATAGATTCATGTTGAGGAATGAAATATCTATTTTGTCCATGTATACCATACTCTATAGGCATGTCATGTTCTAATGTGTTGCCCCCAAATTTGACACGGGGTTTCCTTGTGTCCAAATTTTGAGCATGCCTTTGAATATCCAATTGCTTTGGTGGTTGATCCTTAGCATTGATATGTGATTGAGCATATTTCTCTGCATAAGACTTCCATAATGGTCTGTGAAGGTGAGTATCATATGCTTAACCATCTGTATGTGGGACCTCTGGTTTTTGAAACAAAGATGATGGTGATTCAGGCACAAGATGTGGTCTTCTATTGCCTCCACTATTAGGCCTCCTTTGATCCATGTTGGAGTGAGGTTGTTGCAAAGGTCGATTTTCCATTATTTGAGACATGTCAAAATCATGAGGTATCTTGGCTCCACTTTGTGCCATCATTTGTAAGAAGTATTGTCTATCCCTCCTCATTATTTCCTCAACCAATCGATTGAAACGGGGATCCATAATGGATTCGTCCACATCTACTGAATGTACTGAAAAGTTGTCCATATCATCATTGTGTGTATCATTGTTGTTTGTAGTGTCCATGTTCTCAACATTTGGAATGTTTCTATAGGCATCCATGTTAGGTAATGTAGTATGATCAGAAATGAAAAAGATATCATTGTCATACTCATAAGAACTCATGTTTGCAGACTCTTGAGCCTCTTTAGTTTCTCTCCTAGATTTTTGAAGACGGGTTTCAACCATGAACTAGGTATTGACCGAGATGTGTGAGACTAGATGAAAATGGAAAAAGTATGGAAGACCAAGAGTTGGATGGAATGTAAATGAATCTGAGGTGTACTTGCAATGTCCAAAGTGTAAGACCAAGTATGTATGTAGTAGAGTAGGTGTGACTTCCAAAGAGAGGATAGTTTCTCTTGATGAGGTAAGTTGACCTTGACTCTAAGTAAGACCAAATGAGACCCAAAGGTGATAGACCTTGATGAGGGACCACTTAGCAAAATGTTGTTGTATGTAGTGTGTTGACAAAGTATGATGAGGACAAGTAAGTGACCTTTTGACTCAAGTTTAGACAAATGTGAATGTAATGCAAGATGTAAAGCAATGATGGACTTTGTGAGACCCAAAGACAAGTTGAATGCTAGATGAAAACCTGGAGAAACAACCTAGGAAGCTCAAGAATTTTGAAACTGATTGCTCTTGTTTGCTGGACTATAATATTTTTCCAATTTGTGAAGTTGTTGGTTGTAACCAAATCTGAATGTTTGACTATTTTTCGTGACAAGAGGACACAATGTTGATGAGGACTCAATGTTTGCAAGTGTTTAGACTCAAAATGACTCCAAGAAAAGTGTGTTGTTTGATGTAAGAATGTTTTGTGTACACTTGAAGACACAAAAGACACAATGTTTTGTTGTTTGGTCTTGAATGTTTTGAATGTTTAAAATAAGTCAAGCACAATTCTTATGGTTGGCCAAGACAATAGTTGTTGATCCCACATGAGGTTTTACCCCTGAGGCTACGCTATTCAGAGTGGATACTTAGATGCTTGACCTCACTGGCTCCACCCTTGACACTCACTTCTCGGGTCAACCAAGCATCAGTCCCCATGAAAACTCCCCATGGTGAACTTTGTATCTCTACTAAGAACCGTATGTGTGTGGGCCGCTACCAGAGGTCCGACCTCCTGCCTCAACAACTAGAAGGATTTTGGCTTCTAAAACAAAAAGGTGCTAGTAAGGGCATCCACTCATGTGGCCATACATGTGGCACTTTCAGCTCTGTAAATACAGAAGGCTCCCAGCTGGTAGGGGTTACACCCTACAACTGATCAAATAAATTTGATCAAACGGGTTTATGGGGAGACATAGTGTCAGTTTGAACTAATCAGCACACGTTATCCATAGTTTTCACCATGTATATAGTTGTTTATAGTGGTTTGAAAGAGGTGGGTTTTCCTCGCGACCACTTGGGTCATTCTCTTCTCACTAGTAGTCCTAATGACCACACAGGAAGACATGCCCTCTAAAGATTAAACAAAAAGAGCCTATTGCTCAAGACACAAAAGATAATGATTCAATTTTAGTGCACCAATTGAAGTGTTTGCTAGTCTATGAAAACAAGGCACACAATAAAAATCCAAAAACCCTTGCCAAGGACCCACAATAAAGATTTGTTAGTAGTTTGGATTGTTTCAAATGACCACCCCTTCCTGCAAGCACACAAGTTAGGTAAATTTTAGATCCAAAAGACTTTGTGAAATAGGGGCCTTCAACAATGTATTTTGTTGACCAATTCAAAGATATTATTCATAATAAAAAAAATACCACCTGTAAAATTTCAAGAGATTTCCAGAAATGTAAGAAAATCCAAAAAAATTGCTAATTTGCTCCAAAAATTAATTTTTTATGAAAAATCATAAAAAATTCATATAAAATGCAAAATTGATCCAAAAAATCTGAAATTTGTACTAGAGAGTCTTGATGGTCTTCCAATCTTGCATAAAAATTTTTCTACAACAAATCCAAGCAGTTTGTGAGATATGAGTAAAAGAATGCAAAACCCTAATTTTCAAAGATCTATTTTTTGAGGAATTATTTTGCATCAAATTTAAAATTAAAAATAATATATCTTGTGTATAATTCTGAGGTATTTCCAAAAATGTAAGAAAATCTGAAACATTCACTAATTTGCTCTCAAAATTAATTTTTTATGAAAAATCATAAAAAATTCATATAAATTGAACAAGTGATCCAAAAAATATGAAATTTTTAATAAATCCTTCTGATACTTTTCCTAACCAGAAAAAAAAATTTGATGCCAAAATTCGAAGCCGTTTGTGAGATCTGATCAAAATAAGGAAAAACCCTAATTTTTAAAGATCCAATTTTTAGGGAAATATTTTGCATCAAAATTAAAATCACAAAGAACAGATCCTATGTATAATTATGAGAGATTTCCAAAAATGTAAGAAAATCCAAAAAATTCTCTTATTTGCTCTCAAAATTAATTTTTTATGAAAAATCATAAAAAAATCATAGAAAATGAAAATGTGCTCCAAAAATTCTGAATTTTGGATTGAGAGCTCCTGATACTTTCTTCAACCTACAAAAACAATTTGGTGTAAAATTTCAAGCTATTTGTGAGATATTGTCAAATCTCTCCAAGATCTTGATTTTGTGTCCAAAACCCTAGCTGCACAAGATTATTCTCCAAATTGTTTTACAAAACAACAATATAGGGTTAGAAAAATTTGCAAAAAACATAGATCTAACAAAAATCCATGTCCCACGGAGCGTTCCAAAATGTATATGGTGAAAATGGATAATAATAATAACGATATTGAAAGGCTAAATGAATTCAACAACAAAGATCCACCATAACATATGAAGATTACCTAAGACAATGCAAATCAAATGAAATCACAAAGATTATACCATCAGATGTCTAATAGGGTTTGGATCTCCATTCTTCCTATGTCCATTGATCTTGCTTGATATATTTGCTCTTAGATTTTATGTGTGCACAAGAGCTCAACAAAGAACGGAAATGTGGTTGCAAGTAGGATCGCCTAAGTTCAAAAGAGTGGTGTAGTCAAGTAGTCAATGGGGGGGTTTGATAATGAAGGAAGTATCTCCTTATATAGAAGACACTATATGAAATGGAGGGATAAGATTGAGAGGTGTAAAAGGAGGTCGGCTATGATTAGAGGGTAGGTAAAAGAAATAATAAAATAATGAAAGGGGTAGGTAGTGTATGAATTAAGAGATGAATGACATGTGTCATGGGTAGAAAAGGTTAATGAATTAATTAAATAAATAAAGATTTAATTAATTAATAGAAGGAGTGAGATCAATTAAATAAATAAGATATTTATTTAATTTAGGAAAAGGATAATTTAAATAAATAAATGTATTTATTTAAATGAGAAATAAGGCTAGAAGAGGATAAATGAATTAATTAAATAAATAAATATTTATTTAATTAATAGAAGAATTAAGCTTAGATAATTAAATAAATAAAATATTTATTTAATTAGACTAGACAATTTTGGGTGTCTACACATCTAACATGAATATCGTCGATCATGAGTATAAGCATTCTAATCTCTTAACAAACATAAAATATGATACTTTTTAATTGTTAATTAGGTTAACATCACTTTTTGACTTAAGCATCAATATATTTCTAATGCAATAATATAAATTGCATAGGTAATCCATCTCAATTATCATGGGCACAATTGGTCCACATTACATCATAGCAAAAACTCCCATTAGATCTAGTATCCAATCAAATACTCAATAATTTCAACACGATGGTTCTCACAACTAGGCACAAGAAAGCAAGCAAACATCTCAATGTAAGAACATAATCATGATAATCATAAAGCAACCCAATATGTCATTGGTCCAGAATGATCATTGAACATAAATCAAAACAATCATAAGATAAGCACTAAAATCATATACTGCAATAATTTGATGAATACTAAGAGGGGGGGGTGAATTAGTATGCCAAAAATCTTTTCACTTAAACACTTTGCAAGATTGACAGAAAACTCATAAAATAATTTAGCAGACAAACCGGTTAACAAACATGCAAAACAAATAGCTAATAATGCATTCACCCACAAAAGCACAAACACCATAACACAAAAGATTTTGACGTGGAAACCCAAATGGGAAAAACCACGGTGAGATGGAACTCACAAGTAACTATCTGCAGAATAGGAACCAGACCGGTTAAGGTCTTACAATGTTCTTTACCAGAACAAATCCTGTTAGGAATCTCAATCTTTGTTAGGAGATAAGTCTGATTAAAGACTACCTTGCTAGAGGATTTTAGATCCACAGATGTGAACCACCTTGTTAGAGGATTTACAAAAGGCTTTTGGGCCTACCCGGTTAAGGGCTATAGACTTGTCAAAGATGTGAGTAATCAACAAGTGTTTGATCTAGCTAGTAGCACAAACTGCTTGGTTAGATCCTTGGTAGCTCGTTCCTAATGCACTCCAACATTACTTCAATCTTCTACACATTCATATTCTCTCCAACTCCTCAATCACCTTAAACCCTAGCAACAACATAAACTTTCGCTATATCCACATCAACAACCTAAAACCCTAGACATGATGTCCTTATAAAGGAATCTGATTTCATGTCGGTCTAATAGGATTACATAACAATTTCCTAGGTTCAATGAACCTGGACATACTTGGTACCATGACACAAAAAGGAACCGTTTAGGTGTCGGCACTGTCAAACAATCAGTGGATGGTAACTCATCACAAAATGCCAGTTGGTAACTCATCACAGAGTATTACCGGTTCATAAAAAGTGCCGGTTGCTAGTTTGACAAAAATGAAGAATGGTAAAAATGTGTTATGCCGCTTTAGTCCCTCATACCGCTTGGTATCCACGAACCACTTGGGGTTAACATGCCACTTCAGACCGAGAAACACATTCTACAAAACATCAATAGTCTAAAGACTATTATACAACATACCGGTTGGAACAAATACCAATTGTGCTCAAACTCATACATATAAAGAGGATCTTAATGCAAGTGTGTGTCCATCAATGACAATCGCAACATAAACATCAAAAATGCCAACAATCTCCCCCTTTGGCATTGATGGAAACACTTAGGAAAATAAAATTTTGACATCTAAGTGCTTTACAACAAAATCATGCCATTTGCAAAATTGCTCCCCCTAAGCATATACACTATCCCTTTGACAATACAATGTATAACAATTTTGCATATAGAGCATAAACATTGAGATATTCAAAGCATATAATCAAAATTTTGATATAACCAGATACTTTTCTCAAATAGAATTCTTCTCCCCCTTTGTCAACAATGAAAAAGTACAATTGAACAATCCTGTTTTCAAAATAAAAGTTTATGACAATAAGGAATAATATTTATCAAAAATATATTTAAAATCTTGCAAGAATTGTTTCATCGACAAAGACCAGGACTCAAGTAGGGAGGTGACAACTTCATTTTCTGTCTGCATCTGGGAGACCTGTTCTTCCATGGCATCAATTGTGCTCATCTCCTATGTAATTGTTAAGGCATCCAGGTTCAGATAGCACTTCTGAAGAATTTGCAATTGTGGGAGTAGAACCAGTTGTAGCTCCTGCAAATCTCTAGATTGGGTGCTGATCTCCTGCTCCATTTTTGCTGACTGGATGTGAAATCGATAAACTGTTTGCCCATAAGTTGTAAAGGAATCATAAGGTGGCTTGAATGTGTTCATGTAGGACTGCAAGTCCGTTTGAAGCTTTTGCTTCAGAGCTAGCACATCATCATAGAACAGATGGGGTTGGCAGATCTTGCTGAGTAGTAGATTCCCCTCATCCAGAGTGTCCCTTATATCCTTTTGTTCTTTCTTCAGTTCACATCAGAGCTCATTCAACTTCTTCACTAGAGCTATATTAAGAGCTTTTTGATGCTCCTTCTTCACATTTGCCTCTACTGCCTCTTCTAGGCTCTACACCTGATCATCCACTACTATGCATAGGAGCTTAAGTTTAGATAGTGATGAATCGGTGTTGGGAAGATTTGTACTGGGTATCAAATCGGTAAGAGTTTCCACAGCTACTTGAATTACATCTTGCTCCTTCTTCCTTCGAATGATTTCAAGGTGCTCTTGAGCTACCTTGATGCTCTGCATTAGCTCTATTTCACTTGCAGATTGGAGATCAATAGGACTAGTCAGATCAACTGGTTTAGCTTGACTCTTGGTTGCCTTTGGAGTCTCCATCTGGGTGCTCTTCTTCGCTTCTCCTGCCTTGTCCTCTTCCGCTTTCTTCTTCTATGCTTCTCTCCTCTTCTCCACTTCCTTATCCTCAGCCTTTTTCTTTTTTGCTTCCTTCTTCTTCTCCTGTTCCTTATCTTCCTCTTCCTTCTTCTTCCTCTCTACTTCCTTCTTCTTCTCTTGTTCCTTATCTTCCTCTTCCTTCTTCTTCTTTTCTTCTTCTTGCTTCTTTTTCTCTTCTTCATCCTTCTTCTTCTTTGCCTCTTCATCTTTCTTCTTTTTCTCTTCTTCTTCCTTTTTCTACTTCTCTTCTTCATCCTTTTTCTTCTTCTCCTCTTCATCTTTCTTCTTTTTCTCTTCTTCCTTTTTCCACTTCTCTTCTTCATCCTTTTTCCTCTGCTCGGCCTCTTCCTTTGCCGCTTCCTGACTGTCCTCAGCTTGCTATCAACCTGTTTAGCCTATTTCTCCTATTCTATTGCCTCAGATGGTGTTTCCTAAGTAACATCCTCTACGCCCAGAGCATCGACATCAATGGTGTCGATCAGTTCAACAATTGGATTTCCTTCATCATCAAATACTTTGTCTGGTTTGGATATAACCAGTTCTTTTTCAGCTTGTTGGTTGGCTAGATGCACTTTGTGAGACTGGACAGTGGTTTTCATATATAGATGAGTGTCTTTTTCAACATCATCAACTCTACCTTCTAATAGCTAGAGTCTTCTTCTTCTAGTGAAGAAGAGTCCTTTATTTTGATCAATAATATCAGATAATTCAGAATTTGACAGGTCGGGAAAGTACTGTGCAAAAACTTTCTCCCTAATTTCCTGTTCCTTTTCTATGGCAATGCGCCATCTATTATCTAATGACATATATAAAGAATCTGGTGTCTGAGATTTAATCTCTGAGGACAACTAATCATTAACACATAAGTATTGAATTATTTCCTTTTCAACCGCTTCCTTTTCATTATCATTAAATTCATCAAAACACTCAATTAAGTCATGTAGCACTTTTCTCCTAATATTCTTTATTGTTCTTTGACAATGTGTCAAAGGTTTATAGGAAGAGATATCTATATTTACCAATGCAGATGATGTCGGTTCATTCTTTGTCTTCCTCTTTGCTTGACGTGTTTTCTTTGGCTTTTCCTTAGACATAGTTTCTTCTGAGTCTGGAGAGGTATTCCTTGTCTTCCTCTTTCTCTCAAACACTTTAGCCGGTGCTGCTTCTGGTTTCTTCTTGGTTGGTGACCGCTTGGTCACTTTTGGAGTTGCAGTAGTAACCGGTGCAGATGCTGCAGGCACTACCTTTGCCTTCTTCACTGCAGGTTCTTTTCCTTTCTTTGTAGAGGTTTCCTCGACTGGTGTAACCCTTTCCAGAAAGGTTCTGGTCCTCTTTGCCTTAGGATCAAGAGGTGAGGCAATAAGGGTAGAGGCATACCCTTCCAACATATCGTACATCACCTCATAGCCCATTGGCTCCACTTCTTCTTGTCTAGGCTCAACAGCCTCCATTATGCATTGATCCACCTTGATGGTGAAACAAATATCGTCCTCATATTTCTTGATGATGTCACCTAATATCCTCATTCTTTGGCTCATTTTCCTTCTGAACTCATTAAAATACTTGTTCAGAACATCAGGGTAACTGGTTCCAATTGCTTCAATGCTTTCCTTGATTTGCTTGGTCACCAGTTGGTCAGTAGACCACTGGACATTTTCTACTCCTAGAAAGTAGCCTTGGAAATAGAAGAACAACCCAACCAGTAGTTTCCCAAACTTGAACCTTAGTGCATTATCCTATTTGATTGACTTTAGATTCAATAGGAGTTGTCTCTGCATACCGGCGCACAGATCAAATGATGCATCCTCCTTTATCATCTGGTAAGTGGCATTTATTGCTGCAACAGATACAGAGTTAATTTTCCTGGCTGAGAATGTCCGGTATCAAATCACCATACATGCATAATTCACCAGATCATCCTTGATTGAATTGACTGTCATGCCTTGTGAGTCACTCACTGAACTGGTGAGCTTGGACATTTCAGTTTTTCTTACCGTCCTTAGGGCTAGCACTTCCCCTGTGTTGTAGAATCTGGCGATTGTATGAATTGCTTGTGGCGTAATGTCATGTGTTCTCTCCAGGTACATCTTATCACCATGGACTCTGCTCAAAATTATCCTTATATGATCCTCTGTGAAATCCTCTAGGAAGTAAACAACATTGTGGAGCTTCTTCTTCTCCAAAATATTAAACTCCGGTTTGATCCTCTTATCCTTGCCACAAAATAAACCTAACTAGGAGTGGATGGCTAGAGACCCTAGGTCTTCAATCTTGCAATATATGTAGTCAGAAATTCCCTCTTCTACTATCACACTAGCTGGGACTTGTGATAGGGCATTATACTTAGACTTTCATTGAATAAAACTTGCAGACTCGATAGATGCACTAGAACTGGTATGAGATGCGAAAGCCATGATAGAAATTTCAAGAAATCAAGAAATACCTTTTGAAACACGTGAATTTAGGGCTTGCTGATTCTCTTTCACTTCACACTCCATCGGTTGCTGAATCACCGCTTTGTCTTCTCCACTTGACTGTTTGTAGTTTGAATTTGAATCTCCTTCGTGGTTTCTCAATTTCTCAAAATCTCAGCTCAAATCGCCTTTTCATCGCTCTGCTCTTTGAAAAACTTTTCTTCACTTGAAAACTGATAGTGAGAAATGATTTGAAAAATCCTTTTAATCATATTTCTCACCTACCATAATTAATGCTCCTCAATTAGGGCGTAAACCCTAATTTTCCTTTTTATCATTTCTGGTCTTCTGCTAGATGACAGGTATCACATACCGGTTAAGGTCTTTTACCGGTGTAAACTGGGGGTTCAAAACATTTCACCATTTTCTCCCCCTAAGTTTTTCTGAAGCTTAGTTTGTTGGTTTCGTGATTTCCACACTAGGTGCAGAAACCAGTTCCTCTTGTAATACTGCTAGTTTCTTCTTCCAGGTTTCGTTCATGTCCGCTTGAACAGTGTCAACATCAATGTTTCCTTCCAAAGTGACCGGTATATCATCAAATATGTCCTTTCTTGATCTACAGAATCTAGCAATGTGACCCGATTTGTTGCAGTGATAGCAGACCAATCTAGGTGCTCTCCAAAGTCCATTGTTCATGTTTCCATTCTTCCTTCTGCATGTTGTAGTAGTGTGACCATGACCATGACATACCATACAGTTTTCTCTCCATCCGGTTGTTGCTTGATAGCCACTACTTCTTTGCAGATGATTGAAGGTATTAAATCGGTTGTGATTCCGGTTCACACAAGGTTCAGGGCCAACTCCTTGGGTCCTCTGAGGATACCTTCTAGTGTTATTCATAATAGACCTGCATTCAGATGCTCTATGCCTATACTTATTGCATGCATAATAGTTACCATGAAATCTATAGGATCTAGGCTTATCATTTAGGAAATAAGGAAAATTGTTGTAAGAATTACTCCTACACACATTTGCAGTATGTCCTTCTTTAAGACAGTTAAAACAAATAGGTTTAAAATTTTGTTTACCTTTCTCCTTTGATGTTCCAGCATGTGTACCAAAGGTCTCACCTTCCTTATGACTGGAATAACCAAGTCCATTGGTATTCTTGACCGGTTTGGTAGATTCAAGCTTTTGCTCTAGCTTGACAGTGCTCTTGTTGAACTTAGCAAGTATTTCCTTTGACTCAGAGAGTTATTTGAAAATAGTAGCATTTGTTTCCAATAGGTTTTCATTCTCAGAGATGGCAATGTTCAGTTCTCCTTGCATGTCTTCCTTTTCCACTTTGCTTGCATGGAGTTGAGCAGTTAGGGCACTGATCTCTTGTTTCAGCTTGGAGATCTCATGATCTCTTTCTCTCACCAGATCTTCATCTTTCCTTCGATTCTCAAGCTCTTGACACATCCAAATAGTCAGTCCTTCCAATTCCTTTCTCAGGTTGGAGTTTGATTCATTCAACTTATTTACTTCTGCAATTAGGGCTTCCATGTCTGCTTCATCTGAAGAACTATTTTCAGATAGCTCGATCAGCTTTTCTGCATGTTCTCTCCTTTTTGCTTGAGATGGCTTGTATTTGACAATAAGATCATCATAGGCTTGTTCAGACTAAGTGAGTCGGTGGGTAAGTTCCCTCAAAGTGTATTCCCCCATATCTCTTTCCAAGTGGTTAAACTTATAGAAAGGTAGGCTTTGATACCAATTGATGAATACTAAGAGGGGGGGGGGGGTGAATTAGTATGCCAAAAATATTTGCACTTAAACACTTTGCAAGACTGACAGAAAACTGGTAAAACAATTTAGTAGACAAACTGGTTAAAAAACATGCAAACCAAATAGCTAATAACGCATTCACCCACAGAAGCACAAACACCATAACACAAGAGATTTTGACATGGAAACCCAAATGGGAAAAACCATGGTGAGATGGAACTCACAAGTAACTATTTGTAGAATAGGAACCAGATCAGTTAAGGTCTTACAATGTTCTTTACCAGAACAAATCTTGTTAGGAATCTCAATCTCTGTTAGGAGATAAGTCCGATTAAAGACTACCTTGCTAGAGGATTTTAGATCCATAGATGTGAACCACCTTGTTAGAGGATTTACAAAAGGCTTTTGGGCCTACCCAGTTAAGGGCTACAAACTTGTCAAAGATGTGAGTAATCAACAAGTGTTTGATCTAGCTAGTAGCACATACTGCTTGGTTAGATCCTTGGTAGCTCATTCCTAATGCACTCCAGCATTACTTCAGTCTTCTACACATTCATATTCTCTCCAACTCCTCAATCACCTTAAACCCTAGCAACAACATAAACTTTCTCTATATCCACATCAACAACCTAAAACCCTAGACATGATGTCCTTATAAAGGAATCTAATTTCATGTCGGTCCAATAGGATTACATAACAATTTCCTAGGTTCAATGAACCTGGACATACTTGGTACCACGACACAAAAAGGCACCGTTTAGGTGTCGGCATCGTCAAACAATCAGTGGATGGTAACTCATCACAGAGTATTACCGGTTCATACAAAATGTCAGTTGTTGGTTTAACAAAAATAAACATTGGTAAAAATGTGCTATGCCGCTTTAGTCCCTCGTACCGCTTGGTATCCACGAACCGATTGGGGTCAACATGCCGCTTTAGACTGGGAAACACATTCTGCAAAACATCAATAGTCTAAAGACTATAATACAACATACCGGTTGGAACAAATACCGGTTGTGCTCAAACTCATACATATAAAGAGGATCTCAATGAAAGTGTTTGTCCATCAATGACAATCACAACATAAACATAAAAAATGCCAACATAATTAAGTGGTCATAACAAGATCAAGCACTAGAAAATTATTCACATCCAAGCTGCATATGGCACTACCATAGGCACAATGACAAAACCATATCAAGAAATATGGAATGTAGAAGAGTAAAATAGAAGGGCAATACATAAAATTAAATGCCCCTTATTATTATTATTATTATTATTATTATTATTTTATCAAAACTAATATTAGCCCATTCCCTATTTTAGGTGGGCCAAGGAATGAAAACAAGAAATACTCATTTTAACATGTTAGAGTTTCAATCTTTGTTGTACTTGGGCATCTTTTGTCCAAACCTTGAATCCCTATACTTACACTCAGTAACATTTCAGAGTTTGGGTTTGTTCATCCCCTTGAGTACCTTTTCCAAGGTACCCACTATACCTCAAACTTGAATCCTGATCCTTTACAAGTGGTAAGAGTTGTGAATGAATGAAATTGTAAAATAGGAAAATGAGAATAAAAATAATACTTAATTCATAAATCAATCAATTAATCAATAAAGCCATAAAATTAATGCATAAAATAATATAATAAATGATAATACCTTCATACACAAACCTTAGTATTGTTCTATTGTTTTTGATATGTTGGTTGTTGAATTCTTCAACATGATGAAAGCATTCACTAGGTATGAGATTAATATGAATTTGTATGCTTGTTGAATGAAGAAAGGTAGGTTTGATTTATAGATTTGACTTAAGGTTGATCAATGATAGAGATTAACCTATAAGAATCAATGGGTGAGAATGATTGGAGGATTGGAAGGATAACTTTAAGAGTTATGTCATTGCATGAAATAATTATGTGGTTGCATGGATGAGTGAAGTTTGTATATGGAGAAGTTAACTAGATTTGATCAATGAGTAGAGTGAGAATGACTATTAGTGAATTGATGAGATGGAGATGCATGAGGAATTAATTATACAATTAAATAAATAAATAATTTAATTCATATACATTATCCTG